>NC_063347.1:18691070-18691423 GCF_021869965.1 Rhincodon typus
AGTTCATCCACTTCACTAACACCTTCCACCCCAACCTTAAGTTTACCTGGACCATCTCTAACACCTCTCTCCCCTTCCTGGACCTCTCTGTCTCCATATCGGGCAACCACCTAGAAACCGATATTCATTTCAAGCCCACCGACTCCCACAGCTACCTAGAATACTCCTCCTCCCACCCACCTTCCTGCAAAAATGCTATCCCCTATTCCCAATTCCTTCGCCTCCGCCGCATCTGCTCCCAGGATGAGGCATTCCACTCCCGTACATCTCAGTTGTCCTCGTTTTTCAAGGACCGTAACTTCCCCTCCTCGGTGGTCGAGAACGCCCTCAACCGTGTCTCCCACATCTCCCGC
>NC_063347.1:18691523-18691976 GCF_021869965.1 Rhincodon typus
CCAAAAAAGAATCCCCCTCGTCCTCACGTACCACCCCACCAACCTCCGGATCCAACGCATCATCCTCCGACACTTCCGCCATCTGCAATCCGACCCCACCACCAAAGACATCTTTCCCTCCCCACCCTTATCTGCTTTCCGGAGGGACAACTCTCTCCGTGACTCCCTTGTCCGCTCCACACTCCCCTCCAGCTCCACCACACCCGGCACTTTTCCCTGCAACCGCAGGAAGTGCTACACCTGCCCCCATACCTCCTCCCTCACCCCCATCCCAGGCCCCAAGAAGACTTTCCACATCAAGCAGATGTTCACCTGCACATCTGCCAATGTGGTATACTGCATCCGCTGTACCCGGTGTGGCTTCCTCTACATCGGGGAAACCAAGCGGAGACTCGGGGACCGCTTTGCAGAACACCTACGCTCGGTTCGCAATAAACAACTGCACCTCCCAGT
>NC_063347.1:18692376-18725012 GCF_021869965.1 Rhincodon typus
CCTGCTGTGTTCATCCAGCCCTGCACTCTGTGTTATCCCTGTATTCACTTTTCTTATTAATTGGTCTTTGCAACCTGTATTATTAGTTTTAATAATTTGTGTATAGTCAGATCATTCTGTTCATCCATTGTATTTAGACACTTGATTTTCAACATGTATTCTATATCAAATGTACATCGTACTTATCTGAAGTTCATTTGCAAAATACACACCAATTTTCCAAGTTTATTAATGCTTCCTTGTAGTTTGTCGCAGTACTCCCCCATTTCATGGATTCTCTAATTTGATGTCATCTGTATCTTTGAAATCATACTTGCAATTCCAAGTCCAAATCATCTAAGTCATGAACAACAGTGGTCCTGGCACCGCTCCTTCTGAAATTCTACTCTCCAAGATTTGGTGATCCAAATAAATACCTTTTAATCCCTAAAAAAAGGGTATAATCCTTAAGCATGAGGCAATTTGACCAACAGGTTCAGGGATGACGAGTGAATGGGACTTTGACTGAGTTAGGATAAAAGCAGTAGAGGTTTGGTAGAGTTTGAGTTTACAAAGGTTGATGATGGGATGATGACATGGAATAGGGCAGTTCCGAGGTAATAAAGGCACGGATGAGGGTTTCAACAAATGAGCTAATGTGGAGTCAAGTGATGTTACGCAGGTGGAAGTAAGTTTTCAAACTTCTTATAAGTGAGGAATGTCTTTTACAGAATCTTAGAGTTGTCACAACGCAGGGATCAGCTATTTGGCCCATCATGTTTGCATTGGCTGTTTGTTGAGCAATTCTTCTGAACGCTTCTGCTAACCTTGCATCCATCACACTATCATGCACTGCATTCCAGATCTTAAACACATGCTGTGTTAAAACATCTTTCCTCATTTCACTTCTACTTTTGTTTCCAATCACATTAAATCTGTGCTATCTCATGAGCAGGAACAGTTTCTCCCTTTCTTCTCTATCTAAACCCCTCACGATTTTTAGATACCTGTATAAAATCCCCTCTCAGCTTCCTTTTCTTAAAGGAAATCAATCCTTTTTCTCCAAATTAACTCCATTTTTGAAGTTCCACCATCTCAGAACCATTCTCACAAATCTTTTCTGCACCTTTACAAAATGTCCCCGCATCCATCCTGAGGGGGAGGCAATGGCCTAGTGGTATTATCACTGGACTGTTAATCCAGAGACCCAGATAATGTTCTGGAGACCTGGGTTCGAATCCTGCCACGGCAGATGGTGGAATTTGAATTCAATAAATATCTGGAATTACAAGTTTAATGACGACCGTGAATCTATTGCCGATTCTCTGAAAAAAAAACCCATGTGGCTCACTAACGTCCTTTAGGGAAGGAAATTACTAACCTTACCTAGTCTGGCCTACATGTGACTCCAGACCCACAGCAATGTGGTTGACTCTGAACTGCCCTCTGGGCAATTAGGGATGGCAATAAATGCCAGCCTAGCCAGTGACACCCTCACCATGTGAATGAATAAAAAAAAAAGCGTGCCTCGCAACTGGACCTAATTGTAGCCGAACTAGTGTTTTGTAAATGTTCAGTGTGGTCTTCCAAGCCCCTCTTAAAGAAGCCCAAAGTACAATATCCTTCAATGATCACTCTTCTAAACTGTCCTGCCCACACTCGGATTTACAGTCAGAGTCATACAGCACAAAAAGAGGGCCATCATGTTTGTGCCAGTCATCAAGTATCGAAATATTCCTGTCCCATTTTCCAGCACTTGGTCCATAGCCCTGTATGCTACACGTTTCAAGTGATCATCTATAACCTTTTTAAATGGTGCAATTGTTCCCACTTCCACCACCCTTTTAGGGAGAGCATGCCAGATAATCACCACCCTCTGTGTGAAAAAAAATGGATTAAATCCCTTCTGAATCTCAAGTCCTTTACTTTAAAATCTAAGACTCTATTAAGGGGAAAAGCTTTTTCATATTTACCCTATTTATCCCCTCAATTAGGGTCCCCGCCTTCTCTCTTCTGAGGAAAATAAGCCCAGCCAATCAAGGCTCTCCTCATTGCTGAAATGCTCCAGTCGAGGCAACATCCAGTGAATCTCCTCTGCACCCATTCTGGTGATATCTTACACCTAGGTTTCTCTGCTCCTGTACTTCTTTCAAAATTTGCTCTTTACTTTCACATTTTCTCTCCATTCTTCCTTCTAAGATGAATCATTTCATGTTTCTCCACATCAAACTTCTTTATCCACCTGTCCAGACACATCAACATCAATTGGGGAGGTGATGGCCTAGTGGTATACTCGCTGGACTGTTAATCCAGAGACCCAGATGACGTTCTGGGGTTCGAATCCCGCCACGGGATTGCGCCACGGCAGATGATGGAATTTGAATTCAATAAATATCTGAAATTAAGAGTCTAATGATGACCTTGAATCCATTGTTGATTGTTGGAAAAACCCGTCTGGTTCACTAATGCCCTCTAGGGAAGGAAACCGCCATCTTTACCTGGTCTGGCCTACATGTGACTCCAGGTTGACTTTTAACTGCCCTCTGGGCAATTAGGGATGGGCAATAAATGCTGCCTAGCTAGCGACACCCTCATCCCGCAAATGAATAAAGAAAAGAAAATGTCCTTTCAAGGTTCACAGCTATCCTAGTCAAGTTCACAATGCTTCCAAGTTTCATATCATCTGCAAACTCTGAAATTCTAGCTCTTATGGAATTATACATGCAAATATTAAATACTGAAAACTTACCAAAGCCTTAAACAAAGCAAGGAAATGCTACACATGCTCAGACTGCTGCATCCTGCTACAGAGCTATGACAGTTTTGTTGCACTGAAAACCAACGCAGTAAATTCTATGTTGTGTTGAACAAATTCTCATTGTAGTTGAAGTGAAATATTTCAAGCAATTTTAAATAAAACAATTGTGTTGCTTACTAGCATACCTTGAGGCTTGGCATTCACCAGCTCTAAGTTGACATACTGGAAAAGCAGGGTATCAGTCTTCATAACAGCTTCTGCTGGTGTAAATCCAGATGTCACATACAGAGTCTTTCCATTCAGACTCATCAAATCAGTTCCATTGGTTAGTTCTGGAAGAGACAAACACAGAGTCAGACTTCACGTTAAAAATGGCAGCTTTCATGAGAACTACTTTCCTTTCATTTCTGCAGTGCGCTCCAGTGCAGAAGATCAGTGACTTTAGACTACATTTTGAAAAAGGGAAGTCTTATCAATTACATCTAAAATATATTAGTTCATTTGTACA
The DNA here is from genome assembly GCF_021869965.1 of Rhincodon typus. Classification (NCBI taxonomy): domain Eukaryota; kingdom Metazoa; phylum Chordata; class Chondrichthyes; order Orectolobiformes; family Rhincodontidae; genus Rhincodon; species Rhincodon typus. The sequence goes on from NC_063347.1 coordinate 18,695,622, forward strand.
CAACTTTAAAAACAAAAATCAGTATTTGAGAAAACTGAAGTTAAAGATTTGGATACAATATGCATCATAGGGTGTATTTTCATCAAGTAGGCACATAATATAGGCTTGGTGGCTGCTTCACCACCTTCCCACCATCTGAGCTCATCCCTATAATAGAGGGGGTGAGGATGCTGAAGTTGGTAGCGTGTCAACAATCTGTAAATACATCTAAGCCAAAATATGGTTGATGTGGGTCGTTAACAGGTCACTTTTTAAAGAGGTTCACAAATGGTGTGAAGTTGGGGACGGGGAAGTAAAGGGGGTGTGCGCTTTCTTCTTGCTTGCGAATCGGGGTTTGCACCTACTCAAAGAAACCACCCCAGAACTTCCTCCCTAAGCTTTTTAAACTCTTCCCTACATGCACCTCACTCCAGGATCCATGCTGTCTCCATACTGCAGTACCAGGAGCACCTACTGTTGAGCTTGTGGTTGTGTCAGTACAGGTAGAATTGCTGCCTAATAAGATTGGCCAGTTGTTCCTGAGGGCAGGACTTCCTCCCTAGTGAAGGGTGGACGTCCTAAAATACGGCAACGTAGCCTTGCCTGCAGTGTATTATGGCTGCAACATGGGCTCGTTTCAGGTCTGTTGGTTTGCTGCAGACTTTCCTTTGGTGGTGGCAGTATTAGTGGTTGTCAAAATAAGAGTTAACCCAAAATAAAAAAGAAATTTGCCACTTATTATTTCCAACCATGACAATTCAATTACTCATATTGAATCTCAATTCCAAATTGAGGCTAACATATTGCAGGAATATTTTTCTTTTGAAATCGAGAAGTGTGTGACATTATATCCAGAAGAGTTAGATTGAGGAGCAAAACCCATACAACAACTCATTTCTGAAGCAAGATTTCAAATTTTGTGATGAACAACCTCAAACTGAGAATGAACTATGTCATTCCTTACGCTGTACTTCTCTGCATATGCAAAAGTCTGAACAGGTAACTACACCAGTTAAGATGTCAGCTGGAAATTCATGAACATATTCCAGGATAACTTAATATTTGATAATCATTTTTGGGTAAACTGCTTGCTTCATTTGCTAAACATGTTTGAGAGTAAGAGCTCAAATGCGTTATGGAACAAACCAATGTCACAATATGGCCGTGGTCCGTTACACTAGTTTAGTGCTTATTTGAAAACTAAATTTCTTTTTGCACATATTATACATCTACAGTAGCTATATGGCTCCTGCATACATTGAGAATTTCTTCCTCATTATGAACCCCATAGAGACCAATAACTTTTTAATGAAAACATCAAATTGTCCAGTGAATGAATCACATGACAAAATTTCAAGTTTAACAAACCAAACTACCATTGATTAAACACTATTTTGATTGTCAACTTATACTCTGTAAAACTTAAAAGAGGGATCTTTTCTAACTCCCACCATAGCCAAACTTCGTCTTGTCTTTTAGGCGACTATTTCTCTATGAACCAGTCCAAAGCTATTCACAGATCCTTTTTCTCTTTTCCAACTGAAAAACTTCTACTCATCAAACTGACTTTCATAGTGAGGGGAAAATCAAAGATCCCTCCCTCTAAGTAAAGGTTGGCGAATATTCTAGCATTGTTTAAACCCTCACAAACTTGGTCTTATCAAACAGAGCACAAACTTTCACTTGCTGCCTCTCTCTCCCTTTTATCTCCCTCTCACATTCTTAATGGCTGATCTTGTGCAAACCTGCAACGGCTTCCCTTTTAAGAGGATCTCCAGGGCAATGTGAATCACATAGGCCTTGTATAGGGTGGAAAAGCAAATTAGCTATTTTTATGCTCTTTACTGACACCAGAATTCTTTTTCCAAGAAAAAAAAATCTGAAATCCCTCTTCTTTATGAAAAAAAAGTGAAGCTTTGAATTTCCATGGTTTAAACAAGCGTCAAACAAAACAAATACTAACTGCAATTTACGTAATTATCTAAAATCCAGAATCAAAAGTTAAATATTAGCAGGAAATTTGGCTAACTATAAACAGTAAATTACACGTTGAATAGCAGATACAACTAAGACAGGAACTTGCTTGGAAGTCCATTCAACATGTGTGTTTCAAATTCAGTGACAACATCTTTCAAAACTTGGTCTTCGTCAGGGAGAATTTCAGCTCCTCGTCTTTTAGGATTTAGCCTGGCAGCAATGCAGATGGTCAGCCTTCACCAAAATGTGATATGTCTGCAGAACCTCCTCAATTATGCTTGCAAGAATCTGGATGACCTAAATCTAGCAAAGTTATCTTTAAGTAGCAAAAGAAGCCATACCAATTTCATATTTGCTTATTCTCAGCTTCTGGATCTAGCCTTCATGTTCTTTCAGCCTGTATGAACAACACCACTGAGATCATCATCTGAGTGTGTTTCCATGTCTCCTTTTATATGGTTTCAATCAGCTTCAGTCTTCAGTTGAGGTTTCAGTCTTCGTTTCCTTAGAAACTGCACAAATATGTTTGCATTCTTAGTTTCCCTTTAGAGTTTAGATCGGTCTTAAAATAAGTTCAAGCTTTAAGGCACAAATTCCATCACAATACCCTGAAGCTCCCACCCCTCACCTATAAAATTCTATATTACCTTGGAATTTAGTAGACCATGTAATGTATAACCACTTAGAAAACCTGACAATCTACCAACCATCTGCACAATTGGCTTGTCATTTTTTTTTAAAAAGTGTGCAGATCTTGTTTCTTTTTCCCAAGGAAACAATCTGAGTTGAACCATGCAGAAATGTTTCAATATTTTCCTTTACAGTCATACATCACAGAAACAGGGCCTCCAGCCCACCATGTCAACGCCAACCAACAGACACCAAACTATCTGTAATCCCAATTACCTGCACTTGCCCTGACATTTTAAGTGCTCATGCAGATGCTTCTTAAAATGTTGAGAGTACCTGACTCCACCACCCTCTCAGCGGCACACTGTATATTTCTACCAGCCTTTGGGTGAATTTTGTATTCGTGAGATCCTCTCTAATCCACTTACTCCTCACCTTAAACTTATGCCCTCTGGTCTTAAACATGTCTCCTGGGAAAAGATTCTCATGATCTACCCTAGCTATGGCTCGCAATTTATAAATCTCCGTCAGATCTCTCCTCTGCCTCATTTGCTCTAGGGAAAAACAAACCCAACCTATCCAGTCTCTCCTCATAACTGAGACATTCCAACCCAGGGAGCATCCAGGTGAATCTCCTCTGCATCCTCTCTAATGCAATCATGGTCTTCTGATAGCATTGCAACAAGAACGAAGCATTCCACCTATGGCCTAACCAATGTTTTGTCAAGTTGTAACAGGACTTCTCTGATCCTATATTCCACACCTTGGCTAATGAGGTCAAGCATTCCATATGCCTGCTTCACTACCCTATCTACCTGTGCTAATACCTTCAGGGATTTATGAACTTGTACACCAAGGTTCCTTAGTTTCTCACGACTCTCTTGAGACCTACCATTCCTTGCGTAAATCATTCATTTATTAGACCCCAAAAACCTCTCACTTCGCAGGATTAAATTCCATCTGCCATTGCTCTGACCAATTTACCAGATGATCAGTCTCAGACTGTAGTCTGACACCATCCTCTTCACAATCAATAGAACTACCAATTTTCATGTCATCTGCAAACTTACTAATTACGTCATCTACATTCACATCCAAATTGTTAATGCACATAACAAACAGCAAGCGTCCAAGCACCGGTCTCTGTAGTACAAGTTTCCAATCACAAAAACAACCCTCCACCATCACCACCTGCCTCTGAATGTTAACCCTATTGCAAGTCAATTTTGGATGCTGTTTGCCAGCTTGCCTTGAATTCCATGGGCTCTTACCTTCTTTGTCAAAGGCCTTACTGAAATCCATATAAACCACATTAATATATTCATTCACCTTTGCAAAAATACTCAACTAAATTAGTCAGACAGAATCTCCCTCCAACAAATTCATGCTGACTATCCCTGATCAATCCCTGCCTTTTCCAAGTTGGTTAATCCTGTCCCTCAGAATTTTTTCCAATAATTTTCCCACCATTGATATTAGACTAACTGGTCTTTCATTAGCTGACCTATCCCTGTTGCCTTTTTTGAACAAAGCTACGACATTTACAAAGCACAAACTTGTGGTAGAAAAGGTTGTTATTAAAAGTCAAATGCCATTCACCTTTCTTGATGCAGTTCCAAAAACCAATGTCCCCATTTAAATTGTATCCATCAAACTTTCATGGTGTATTGCAATCACAACTTGGAAACATGACAAAGTAATTAGTCCATTTAACACCATTTTAAACTACGCAAATCTGTAGAACTGAGCTTTGTGCATTAAGACCACAGCCCACTACTTAGCCCATTATTTAAGGTTGCAAATAAGAGTATTTATTCACTTGAGAGATGTGGGCATCGGTGGCTGGGCCAGCACTTATTGCCCGTCCCTCGTTGCCCTTGAGGTTGTGATGGTGAGCTGCCTTTTTGAATCACTGCAATGCTATAATCCTGATATCCAAGGTAGTCTGTCAATAACACTATATAAGTTAGGGTCACCAGATTCCTTTTAGAAATTCCTAAAACAAACACTCAAGCTTGACCCTTATGTCAACATTTAATGTTCAGAAGATATCAGAACAGAACTGAGTGATACTGACAAAAGTGCATGGCTAATAGATTCTGCATGTCCTGCATTTGCCCTCTCATTGTTTTTGGAGTATAAATAATGTGCATGGTCATGCATTCTTTCAACTCAAATGTAATATCTGATCTAAAGATGGTGTTAAAATCTGAGGGAAAAGACAGCCAAATTTTAAACAAACTGATTGAAAAAGTGTTTAATTTAAAAAGGGTAGTTTACACCTGGAGGAATGTAAATGATTATTTAAAATTACAGATAATATGACAAGGAATACTATCATATGTAACCTGAACAAACATGATTTAATTGGAAGTTATGACAATTTCAATTACCTTTAAAGCTAATTAAAATTCAGAATGTGGCTTTCCACAATTGTGCATACAGTGCAATTTTGCTGTACGTATTTAAAAGAATTAATAACTTAATTTTTTTATTCACTTGTGGGACGTGAGTATCACTGACTGGCCAGTACTTATTGTCCATCCTTAATTAAAAGACTTCGGTAGATTTAAGGATAAGAAATTAATGTTGGCATCAGGACTCTTGCAATCACTGAAGAATTGGCAGGAGTCCCATGTCTCTTCTGCAGGGGACGGTTCACCAGAATTAAACTTCCACAACGCACTTAACTGGCCAATGTTGAGCCTTTGAAGATTTAGGACTGAAGGGTGAAAATGCACCCCACAAGAGTTGCTGGCAAATGAGAGAACATCAGCTCTTCCCTGCACGGTGAGTGTCACCTGCAGTGTTGCAATTGCTGGCAATGCTGTCACCACGTGGATTGACAAGGAGCCCAGAACCCAGGTAAGTGAGGACTTTGGAGGGGTAGGGGGTGCGGTTCATTGAAGGGGAACTTACATTAGGAGGTACTGGGAGCAGAAGACAGGGCAAGGTAGTGGCTCTCAGCATGCCTCCTACTTGCCAATCAGGCATTGAGTGCATTTGAATGTTGAACACCAACTGGAGGCCACAATTTGCTTTATGCGAATAATTCCACTGCTGCTATTGGTTAAAATACCACAGTGGCAACCAACTTAAGGCCCTCAATTAGTGCCCAGATAGGAAGTTGTCCAAAACGTTAGGAGGCAGGAAGATGCCAGGTTCCAAACTCCAAGAGGGATTAAATTCTGTTCAAGCTGGCTGCTATCAATAATAGAACAATGAACTCCATACAACAGGGATTCACAATAGTTTTTTTTGGAAAATACAAGAAAATAAAGGTATCATTATGAAAGAATAAAAGTAGGAGATTATACAGATTCGGTACTTTATTTGTTTATCACGGTGGGTGATGGCAGTAAAGGCTTACATTTAAACCACAGCAATGTATCTAAGCATTTAAGAATACAGGCATTTTAATTAAGTCATCAATAAAATATGGTATGCATCTTTGGTAAACATTTAAATTAAAAATGCATTTTTTTGGACCAGCCTCTTATAGGGCATTATTTAACAGAATACGCATGAAAAACAAATTAAAATTGGTTTTAGAAGCAAACAATTTTATCTTTCTGTCTAAATTCAAAGCTCCATTTTACCAATTTGTACTACAACACAACCATCTGAATGCACAGGAATCACTTTTCTACCCACCTCACAACAAAGGTGACCAGTTACACAGGGCAGAAACAAAATACAAGAACAAGTAGAGGTACAAACAGGAACAAAAGAATTGATTTAAACAACTCAATTATAAATAGGTATTGTATAATGTTCACTGTTTTCACATTTTCAGCAAGGTTAGCCTGCAGTAATCAATTAGCATCCGGTACTGTAAGGAGGAGGCAAATCTTTGCTATTATTGCACACCAAACAGGAAATGGTGTTCTGTGACTGACGGGAATTGCAACAATGCTATGCAGTGTAACTAATAGTTTTCTAGCATCTTTTTCTGACACAGAAAAGCTCTGTAGGTACCAATTATTTTGAAGGATGAAATGATACATGCTTGTATATCTCATTGCTGGCTGTTGCTAAAAAAGGGCACAAATATGGGGGCATATGACAACTGAGTGAAATCACAACAGCAAGAGATGTATTTGACTTTTTGAATTCAGAGTTCCTAAAGCACACCACATGGGCTGTACAGGTAAAGGTCTGTGGCACTGCCTGTCCCTGGTAATCAAAGAACAGTGTAGCAGGGCAGCATCTATTCTACATTTCAAATTACTTATGCTTTATTCTACTTATTATTTCAGTAGAGACTGGTACAATTTCATGTCTCCATTTTGTCACACTACAAACTATTCTTCATTCATAGCTAGGACAGATCAGAGAAAATGCTGGGTTCTTCAATTTTGAAGTCTCAAATATTGAACTTTATACTTCACATGTGTCAAAACTACAACTGTCAACCATTGGATTTTCAAAATGTATTTGTTTCTGGATAAGGGTGACATTACACAGGGTATTTTAATGCTATACTTCAGACTTGCTGAGGTGATGGGAGCTGTATCTCCCAATGTCGAGAGGTAATAAATTCAAATTTTAACTTAGAAGGAAAAGGTATGTATCCTCAAACCCCAGGATGTTGTGTGAATTAGCAGACAATTTGAAGGCTGATGGCCATTCCCAAGATTGTGCATGATAAACAGGCACAATGTGATGCTAATAGTTATGTGTCTGTCAGGGTAAAGGTTGCACCTGAAAGATTAAAAATATTGGGTCATGGTTTTACGCTGCCAAATATTTCCAGTGAAATGTGTTTCATTTCTGGCTTCTTGGCACAAAGTCATCATGAACATGATTCATAAATTAGGAGAAGGTTCTGTTCGTTGGAGAAATGAGAACTCATTTATATTACGTATACATACATGTGAAGGTCTCACCTTCTCAACTTTACTCCTTGCCTCAGGTATGGTGTCCCTCAGGTTAAACTCACCACCAGTCATCCCTAATGAGTGCTGCCTCTGGTCCTCTGGGACTATGCAATTTTACATGTAAAAGGAAAGCTCATCAAACAGTTGACTGTAAGGATTCAACACACAAGTACCAACACCAGTGGACACACAGTCTATTTGAAACATGCTGCTTTACATCCTAGTTCTATGATGATATGTTTACAACAAACGCCATTCTCTTGACATAATATTGCATCAAAATGGATACCCGCTAAAACTCAACCATAGGCAGCCAGCACAGAGATCCAGACTTTCATTTCAGTGGCTACGATGAATTTTTGGAATTGATCTTTCATTGCTGGCACAACAAATCTTAGAACAATTGGCAGCACTTCTGTACTGCCAAAACAATTTCACAAAATAAGAATCACAGCATCTGTTGGCTATCCTGTGAACCCAAAACATTTATCAGAATTAATAATCACTCCTTGTCTACAGTATAGCCCTGTGATAATTAATCTTGGATTGCAAGTAATGTGTTAGTGACAAAGGATCAACTCAACATAGATTCACATTTATAAATCACTAGAGAGCAAAATCCTAATTTGAATGGGATCTCATGGCCTTTGGAAACACCAAAACTGCCCATCAACTTTTGAAATTTTATATAGAGAACATTCAACAAGAAACAAGCAGATCTACAGATTTTTGAAAGATTCCCTGGGTATATTGTGTAACATTTGGTGCTGTCTCTAGCTGCTCCTAATTTTAAATTTAATACATTAAGTAACAATACTCTTCGATTGCCTTGACCCAAGTATTTGTTATGCCTTGTCAAATAAATCTCAATGCTACCATGAATGTCCAGACTCAAAAAGGAAAGACGACAAAGGAAAGGTGAAAATAATATTTGTCAAGATTTAATGTGGACAACGGAGGTCTTGTCCATCAGCTTAAGAATCGGTAGGGGGCCTGTGCCACACTGTTATGGCACAGAAGCCTTGGCACTATTGGCACTGACCCATGACCGCAATCAGTGAGGATAGATGACGACACCTTCTCCACAATCATCCTCAACACCGCAGCTCCACAAGGCTGCATACTCAGCCCTTTACTGTACTCCTTAAAAACTCATGACTGTGTGGGCAAATTCAGCTTTAACTCCATTTATAAATTTGCTGATGACACCACTGCTGTGGGTCTGATCTCAAACAACCACGAGACAGAGTACAAGAAAAAGATAGACAACTTTCTGGCATGGTGTAAAGACAACAATCTCTCCCTCAATGTCAGCAAAATAGAAGAGTTTGTATTGACTTCAGGAAGCAAAATGGAGGACACACCCCTGTCTGTATCAACGGTGCTGAGGTGGAACTGGTCGAGAGCTTCAAGTTCCTAGGAGTAAATATCACCAAACTATCCTGGTCCATCCACGTCGACACTACAGTCGAGAAGGCACACCAATGCCTCTTTCTCAGAAGGCTAAGGAAATCTGGCATGCCCACAAATGGACTGTTTCAGTATGAGTCAATGTGAATGGTGCTGAACATTGTGCAATCAGTAGCGAACATTCCGCCCTCTGACCTTATGATTGAGGGAAGGTCATTGATGAAGCAGGTGAAGATTGTTGGGCGTGGGATACTACATCAAGGAAGTCCTGCAGAGATGTCCTGGAGCTGAGATGACTAACCTGTAACAACCACAACTATCTTCCCTTGTGCCAGCTATGACTGCTACCAGCAGAGAATTTTTGTCCTATTCCCATTGATTCCAATTTTGCTAGGGCTCCTTGACATCACAATCGGTCAAATGCAGCCTTGGTGTCAAGGAAAAGCACTCTTATTTCACTCTTTTGTCCATGTTTGAACCAAGGCGTAACAATGTGTAATCAGAAGCCGAGTGGTCCTGGTGGAAACCAAACTGCAACTGTTAACAAGCAAGTCACTGCCACTTGATAGCAGTGCTGGTATTACCTTCCATCTCTTTACTAATGATTGAGAGTAGACAGATAGGCAATAATTGACTGGGTTGGATTTGTCATGCATTTTGTGAACAGGACATACCTGGATAATTTTCCACATTGTTGGGGAAATGCCAGTGTTGTAGCCACACTGGAACAGCTTGGTTAGGGGTACGTCAAGTCTGGAGCACGTCTCCAGTACTTCTTCAGGTCCCACAGCTTTTGCAGTATCCGATGTCTGCAACTCTTTTTTGATATCATGTGAAGTGAATGAATTGCTAAAGGCTGGCATCTATGATGCTGAGGGCCTTTGGAGGGTGCCGAGACGGATCATCCACCAGCACTTCTGGGTGAAGATTAAGGGAAATGCTTCAGCCTTATCTTTTGCATTGATGTTCAGAGCTTCCCCATCTTTGAATGTGGGGTTACTTGTGGAGCCTCCTCCTCCACTGAGTTTTTTCTTTAATAGACCCCTACAGTGTAGAAACAGGCCCTTTGGCCCAACAAGTCCACACTGACCCTCAGAGCATCCCACCCAGACCCATCCCCCTATAACCCACCTAATTTACACATCCCTGAACACTACAGGCAAGTTAGTATGTCCAATCCACCTAGCCTGCACATCTCTGGATGTGGGAGGAAACCCACGCAGACACGGGGAGAATGTGCAAACTCCACGCAGACAGTCACCCAACGGTGGAATCGAACCTGGGTCCCTGGTGCTGTGAGGCAGCAGTGCTAACCACTGAGCCACCGTGCTGCCCTGTTGTTTTATTCTACTTGATGTGGTAGGGCTGCAGTGCCATAAATCAACCAGAAAATTATAGCAATTCACGACTTACATCATATCTCATTCTCATCTGAATTTGATGGTTAATTTGCATGTTGAAAGCAATATGCATTGCAAAGACACTCCTATTATCCGAGAAAAACGTGGCTCAATAACTTAAAAGAAACTAATGAAGAATCACAGGATAGAATATTTCCAAAACTAAGAACATATTTACCACTGTTATCATGATAGATAGCTATTTTGGTTGTCTGCAGTTTAAATATGTTGACGATCACATTTTTCAGCTTGACAAAGTCCAGAACATTATCTCCCTTTGGATTTTCCAGTAGTACCACACCATCTGAAAAATGAATCAAGATTTTTACTTCAATAATGAGAACTGGGTTTTGATTCAATAACATCACCTTTGACAAACTTTTTTTAAAACATGGCATTTGTTATTTTGAGTTCACTCTAATTGCTCATTAAGAGTCAGGGCCAGAATTATTACTGAAGCTATTAATCCAAATTAGCAGGCATATTCCAGGTGGTTATGCAAGCTACACAGAAACACAAGCAGATACAATGATCCAATTAAAATAATTCACCCTCTTTAGACTGCCACATTGCCACAACTTTTCATGGTCAGCTCACTTTTTATTGTTGCATTAATCCATCATCATGCATCGACAAATTCAACCAGAAATCCATAGAGAAACATGTTTTGTAAACCTGATAATTTAGTCACTTAATGTGGAATCCACATACTCGACCCAAGTGGACCTAACTCATTTAAGATGATACAATTCAGTTGCAGTCTGGCAAGAGTCAAAGTTTGAGGAATTATAAATGTGTTTATGGATATTCATGGAGTATAATTGAACCAATCTTTGCACAGATGAATTTTCAATTCTGTCTACTATCCATGACGGTACTAGCTTGCAGGATTACCCAGAGCCTCAATGGAAGAGTCCTAATATCTTACACCTACTCCTACAAATGTAGTCCATTGATTTGCCTGGTAAAAATCAACACTGCCCTTGGTTCCAATTTGTCTGCAGCCACTTCAATTACAGCCTGTTCAAGCAGCTGCTTGCATGGTACTTGCGATGAGGATTAATTACTTACTTTTCAAAACATACAGCAATCTTCTCCATTTCAGTTTATAATTTTAAAAAGTCTTAAAATAGTCATTGTCTTTATAACAAATATATTAAAATACGTTTCTCATTCTTACCTTGCTTGTTTCCATCCACGCACACCTTAAGATTGATATATGCACAAGCAAGGCCCAAAACAGGAGCATCAACAGTTGAGGCTCCTTTCACGAGTGTCAAATCTAGATTTGAGTGCTTCAACTACCAACAAGAGAAGAATAAAAAGGTAATGCCTCTTGTTCTGACTCCCTTCATATTTTTCTCCAAACATTACATTGGCACTCCCTTGTAAAAAGGGAATATTGTTACAAGTCACACACTAAAGATGAAAAATATTTGCTACAAACACAACAATTAAAAAATGATTTTCCTCTTCCTTTAAGAACTGAAACCTGCTGTGAGTATATGTTTAGTATCCCATCCACCCACCCAGGATGATTCAAAGCTGCTGTCCTCAATAAAAACAAATCAGCCATTTCAAGAAGCATTAGAACATTTCACTGGAATAGACCAGAGGAAGAAGGCATGACAAATTTCTAAATTTCTAGATATCTAACTAATAGAAAACACATTATAAAACGTTAAAAAATGTCCACTTTTTCTATCCTAACATCACAGTTAACGTCCTGTATAGAATTTACTTTGACTGAATAAAACAGGATTCTTTTTTGTTGGTCAATCATGCAATGAGCTCACCTGCAGGAAGGACCTAATCACACCTTCTTTTAATTCTTAACTCTTAAAAATAAATTCTATTATACCTTACTGAAAACTATAAATACCCTATACTTAACAATTACATGGAAATCTATTAATGGAACAAAACTTCCACTTTATATATCAGATATGCAGAATTAGTCTTTCTTTATTCATTTTTGGGATGTGGGCATTGTAGCTGGGCCAGCATTTATTGCCCATCCCCTGATGGCCCTTTAGAAGGTGGTGTTGAGCTGCCTTCTTGAACTGCTTTAATCCCTGTGGTTTAGGTGCACCCATAATGCCATCAGGGAGCCAGTTCCAGATTTTGATCCAGCAATACTGAAGGAATGGAGATATATTTCCAAGTCAGGATGGTGAGTGGCTTGGAGGGAAACTTGCAAGCGGCGGTGTTCCCATGTGTCTACTATCCTTGTCTTTCGAGGTGGCAGTGATTGTTTGTTTGGAACCTACTGTCTAAAGAGCCTTGGTGAATTTCTGCAGTGCATTATGTAAATCGTACACACTGCTGCTACTGAATAATGGTGGTGGTGTGGTGTTTGTGGATGTGGTTCCCATCAAGTGGGCTGTTTTGTCCTGGAAAAGTGTCATGCTTCTTGAGAGCTGTTGGAGCTGCACTTATCCAGGCAAATGGGAAGCATTTCACCACACTCCTGACTTGTGTCTTGTAGCTGGTGAACAGTCTCAGGGAGTCAGTGTGTTACTTGCTGCAACGTTCCTAGTCTCTGACCTGCTCTTGCCACTGTATTTCAGTAGGAAAACCGATTGGCCTAACATCACTGATGTAAAAGCCAAGAGGGATACAGTGAGTGGTGCAATGGCTCAGCGGTTAGCACTACTGCCTCACAACGTCAAGGACCCAGGTTCAATTCCAGCCCTGGGTTTTGACCAGGTGCTCTGGTTTCCTCCCACAGTCCAAAGATGTGCAGGTTAGATTGATTGGCCATGCTAAATTGTCCACAGTGTGCACGGATGAGTAGTCTAGGTGGATTAGCCATGGTAAATGCAGGTTTACGGAGATAGGTTAGGGATCAAGGTGGGATGCTCTTTAGAGGGTCCATGCAGACTCGATTGGCCAAATGGCCTCTTTCTACACTGTAGGGATTCTATGATACACAATACTGAACAAAGCCACATTTCAACTTCGTATCAAATGTAACCACATACATTCAAAAATATCATGAAACTCAGATTAAGAATGTGCAAGACAGGAGATAAAAAGTTAGAAGCTTTACCTGTGCTTTTTCCTGTATAATCACTCCAGCAGAAATTGGAACTGGGTAGGGCTTCAATGAGGCTTTGATAGTTCCTAAGATAAAGTCAATGTGACTCTGAATGACATTGTCCAAATACTCTCCTTTTGGCTCGGAGCTGTAGTAAACAGTGATCTCATCTGAGGGCACCAGATGGGCCTGTGTGTACAATTTTGTAAAAGCCGATGTCATTTCCTGTCATCATTCCTGGACCAAGTTTGTGATTGAGCACGCTGACAAGGTGGTACAAGTTGACGACTAAGGTGCTGCACTATCAAGTAAAGGGATTCTATTAATTATCAAAAATGTCCCAATCTCTCAATGTTAGATGACATGAAGCGTACTGAATGCTTGCTTTGCAAGTAAGCAGATGCAACACATCATGGGGAAGTTAGCCTTCTTTTTAAATTAACAGACTACGTAAATATATGGATTCTAAGATATTAAAAAATCAAAAATATTTGTCCATTAGGAACAGATAGCAATTTATCACCTTTGTGGAATTATCAATATTCAGCATGACTGAAGTATACACCAAAAAAAAAACTGAAACTTGCATTGTTATAAATAGAATATCAAATACCAACAAGAAATGTTATTACTTTCAAAAACCATTGACAATAAAAAAAACAGAGCATTGTAAAAATTGTATGATAAAAGTCTTTACTCATTCTAACTTTGGGTAAAAATTGATCACTTCAGATGAATAGTGCTATGGCACGTTATCAACAATATAATTTAGGTTTTAAAATACTGAGACCAATCTCAAAATGCATTGTACTCGTTATATTATCTGAATGCAGGAACTGAATATTTTGGAAAGCATAATGTAAGTATGAACAGATATGTCTCAATAAAATTAATTAGAAAAAAACTCTTAAGTATTTCATCTTCCCCAAGTTAGAAAATTATTTTTTATCTTCTGAATAACCTGTAGTTACAGATTATTTGGTGAAAAGCCAACCTCAAGGAAATCCATAATAGCTTTGTTGTGGCACATAACCAAATGTCAATAACCATTGCTATGAAATAAAATATAAACATATTGATTTGAAAAGAAATAAGCTATTCAATATATTAGCCTCAAAGGCAGAGTTGCCAAAATTTTGCACATTCATAATTAAAGCATTCGGTATGCAGGAATATAGATGATTGTTTAATCCACTTTAAAACAAAGCTGCCTTCATGATGATTGAACGAATGGGGATTCGCTACCTGGCCCAAATTGTGGCAAATGTGAATAAATACAAATTACTTTAATCAGTTTAGACACCAATCATTTTGTGCCCTGCAGAAAAAAACAAAACTGAACCTGACAGAAAATGTCAACTGAATACAAGTTGATTCTGGAAGGCTAATAACCTCTCCAGTTTTCACTCTTGAGAAAAAGTTGTATTAAAACAACTAAAACCTATTCAACTAAAGTTAAAAAAAAACTTAAGTGACAAAAACAGAAATCGCTGGAAAAACTCAGCAGGTCTGGCAGCATCTGGGGAGAGAAATGAGAGTTAGTGTTCAGGACGCTTCTTCAGGTCACTGGACCCGAAACGTTAACTCTGGTTTCTTTCCACAGATGCTGCCAGACGTGCTGAGATTTTCCAGCAATTTGTGTTTGTTTCTGATTTCCAGCATCTGCAATTCTTTCCTTTTATTTTGTTTAATATTTAAGTGCATTTCTTTTAAGCTATACATTAAGAATATCAATCCAAAAGTCAGGCAATCTAGCTTTATGAACTATTAAAAAATAAAAATCAGCATGTACTATTTCAATAGAATTGCTTTGAGGAAATTTGAAAAATATCTTGACAAGTTTATGAAACATATACACCTGTTAACGAGTGGGGGCAGGTTTTAAGGACTAAGGCATTCTGAAGTTAACATAATTTCATACTGTAGACTGTGGTGTTCAGTAACATTCACAAAATGATATAGTTGTATAATTTAAGCTTAATGATATATAAACAAAGAGCATTCATTAGATGATTACTTAAGCATTGATAAAAGATACTTATTGACACTGGTGTTGAGTTGCAGAATTAAAAAGTTGTGAACTTGTAAAGTTTCCCTTTGTGAGTAAATCTGAAACAGAGTAAAGATTGACTTCTGGTCTCCTCCTTTACCAACTGAAAGCTGTGCTGCCAGCTTCCAGTTGGCAAGATGATCATGGCTGTACTCCTACATGAACTTCACTTTCCCACCCTAACTTCAGAGAGTCATAGAGTCCTACAACACGTAGACAGGTCCCTCAGCCCAAACTGATACATTCTGACCAAAATGTCCATCGATACCAACCCCATTTCCCTGCACATGGCCCATATCCTTTTAAAACATTCCTATCCATGTATTCGTCCAAATACCTTTTAAATGTTAATGTAGCTGCCTCAATCACTTCCGCAGGCAACTCATGCCCTATGTGTACCACCCTCTGTGTAAAAAAGTTGCTCCTCGGGTTTCCATGTATTCTTTCCCTTCTTACCTTAAAATGATGCCTCGATTTCCCAAACCTATCCATGACTGTCATGATCTTATACACTTCTCCAAGATACCCTCTCAATCTCCTACGCACTAAAGAAAGAAGTTCTAGCTTGTCTAACCTCTCACTTTAGCTCAATCCCTTGAGTCCTGGCAACACCTTTGTAAATCTCCTCTGCACTCTTTCCAGTTTAATAACATCCTTCCTATAGCAAGGTGACCAAAACTAAACACAATACTCCAAGAATGGCCTCACCAACATCCTGTACAACTGCAGTATAACTTCCCAACTTCTATACTCAATGCCCTGACTGATAAGGCCAGTGTGCCAAAAGCCATCTTCACTGCCCTGTCTTCCTGTGACTCCACTTTCAGAGAACCGTGCACCTGAACTCCAACGTTCCTCTGTTCCTCTACACTCCTTAAAGCCCTACCATTCACCATGAAACTCCTACCTTGATTTGATTTTCCAAAATGCAACACCTCACACTTAACCGATATTAAATCCCCTTTACCATCTCTTGGCCCACTTCCTGCTGCAATTACTGATAACCTTCCTCACTTGTTCACGATATTACTTATTTTAGTGTCATCCGCAAACTTACAGATCATCCTTGTACGTTCTCATCCAAGTCACTGATATAGATAACAAACAGCAATGGGCCCAGTACTGACCCTGAGTCACACCACCAGTCACAGGCCCCAGTCTGACAAGCATCCTTCCACTATTACTTTCTGCTTCCCACCATCAAGCCAATTGTGCATCCAATTTGCCAGCTCTCCCTGGATTCCATGTGATCTAACCTTCCAGAGCAGCCTACCATGTGGAACCTTATCAAAAGGCCTTACTGAAATCCTTATATACTACGTCTACCCTTTTTGAATAAGGGAACAACATCTGCTCCTCTCCAGTCTTCCAGGACCTCACCCGTGGCTAACGATGATGAAAATATATCAGCCAGGGCCCCTGCAATTTCTTCTCTAGCCTCTTGCAGAGCTCTTGGATATATCCGGTCACGACCAGGAGATTTATGGACATTCATACGTTCTAATACTTCCAGTACTTCCTCTACTGTGATATGGACTGTCTCCAAGATATCGCCACTAGCTTCCCCAAGTTCCCAAATCTTCAGGTCTTTCCCCACTGTAAACACAGAGGAGAAATATTCATCGAGGACCTCATCCATCTCCTGAAGTTCCACACATACATGTCCACTTTGGTCCTTGAGGGGTCCTATTCTCTCTCCAGTTATTCTTTTTCCATTAATATACTTAAAGAATCTCTTTGGATTCACCCTAATCGTCTCAGTGGAAGCTATCGCATGCCTGCTTTTCACCCTCCTGATTTCCTTCTTCCGTAAACTCCTGTATATCCCCTATACACCTCCAGGGATTCCCTTGATCCCAGCTGCATGTGCTTAAGCCATGCCTCTTCCTTTTTTCTGGTCAAAGCCTCAATACCGCTGGTCATCCAGGGTTCCCTACTCCTGCCAATCTTGCCCTTTGTCCTTACAGGAACATACAGGCATGAACTCTAGCTATCACACTTTTAAAGGCCTCCGCTTGCCAGAGGTCCCTTTGCCTGCAAACAAACTACTTCAATCAACCCCTGCAAGCTCCTGTCTAATTCCATCAAAATTCGCCTTGCCCCAATTTAGAACTTGAACCTGCAGACCAGTTTTATCCTTCTCCATAACTATTTTAAAATTATTAGAACTATGGTCACTGGTCCCAAAGTGTTCCCCCACTGTCAGCTCAGTCACCTGTTCTGCCCTATTTCCCAACAATCGGTTGAGTTTTGCCCCTTCCTGAGTAGGAACCTCTATATACTGCTTGAGGAAACTTTCCTGAACACATTTAACAAATTCCACCTCATTTAATCCATTATCACTTTGTTAGTCTTTGTTAGGAAACTTAAAATCCCCCACAATGACTACCCAATTGCCCCTGCAAATCTCCCCAGTCTCCCTGCATATTTGTTTTCTAATACCCGTTGACTATTTGAGGGCCTATATTACAACCCAATTAATGTCACCATCCCGTTCTTATCTATTAGCTCCACCCACAAAGATTCACTGGATGACCCCTCAGTTATTTCATCTCTGACTACTGCTGTGATACTCCCCTTAATCAAAAATTAAACTCCCCCCTCCCCTCTTTCCTCCATCTCTGTCTTGCCTAAAGCACCTGCACCCTGGCACATTAAGCTGCCAATCCTATCCCTCCCTTAGCCATGTTTCTGTAACAGCTATAATATCCCAGCCCCACGTACCTATCCACGTCCTGAGTTCATCCGCCTTACCTGTTAGCCCTCTTGCATTGAAACAGATGCAATTTAATCCAACAGGCATTCCTTGCTCCCTGTCCTGTTCCAGCCTGACCTGTCTCTTCAACTTGCTACCTCTGATTACTGTATCTCTTTCCAGCCTCGCACCTGCCTCCCTGCTGTTGAGGATCCCACCCCCCTGCCAATCTAGTTTAAACCGTCCCTTGCAGCACTAGTAAATCTGCTGCCAGGATATTGGTCCCTTTTGAACAGGTCACCTCTGCCCCAGAAAAGATCCCAATGATCCAGGAATCTGCCCCCATTCTTTAGCCACACATTCATCTGTCATAACCTGTTATTCTTACCCTCACTAGTCCATTGCACTGGAAGTAATCCAGAGATTACCACCAAAGTCCTGGTTTTTAAACTTTTTTCCTCGCTCTCTATAATCACTCCGCAGGACCTCATTCCTTTTTCTACCGATGTCGTTTGTTCCAACGTGCACAATGACTTCTGGCTGCTTACCCTCCCCTTGAGGATGTTCTGCAGCCACTCAGACATCCTGAACTCTGGCACCCAGGAAGCAACACATCATCCTGGATTCCCGTTTGCGGCCACAAAATCTCCTGTCTGTCCCCTTAACTATCGAGTCTCCTATCACTAAAGGTTCCATTTACCTTTACCCTTTCCTGCAGTGCCCCAGACTGCTGCTTTCCTACGAACGGTCAACCACCCCAACAGTATTCAAAACGGTATACTTGTTTTTAAAGAGAATTCCTGCACTCTCTGCCTACTCCCTTTGCCTTTGCTAGCGGTCATCTAGCTATTCTTTGCCTGCACCTTAGGTGTGACCACCTCACTGAAACTCTTTTCTACGATGCACTCAGCATCTTGGGCGATCCTAAGTGCATCCAGCTATAGCTGCTTAACACGGTCTCCCAGGAGCTGCAGCTGGGTGCACATCCCATAGGTGTAGCCATCAGGGACAATGAAAATCTCCCCGAGCTCCCACATCCTGCAGGACCAGCATGCCATTGCCCTAACTACCACTTCAAATGCTCTAAGATTAAACAGCCAAGTTAAAAGGACTTTACTAGAGCTTACCTATAATTTTTTGCTGAACTGCTGCTCACCGAAGCCTTTGGAGCCAACACTTCATTTCTTACTCTGCTACCAACAAATTTTCAAGAGCACATCTCTCCCAATCTTTTTTTGTTGGTTAGAGGAGGGAAGGAAGGAGGCAAGTGACTGCTTCTAGGCTCTAATCCATGCACCAAAGCGATACCTCTCCCTCTCAGTCACCCTCTGCTATTTTATTAGACCCCAAGAATCCACTAATCTCAGTCTTCTCAGCCCCCTAGGGTGGAAACTTCTAACTCTTGGATTAGGTGAGGAATTTGGGGGGCGGGGGGTGGGGAGGTGGTGTGGTGGTCGTTTACAAACAAACAAAAACCATCTCTTTGCCATGCTGACATTCATTCAACAGAATGAAATTTATGACTATCTTTGCTTGTAGATAGGATACATCTCTTCTATTTACCAGACTGCCAAACTATGCTATGATCTGGCTTGGGGCTCCTCGGCTTTTAAAAAAAAAATAGACAGAGCATGAGATCCAAGGAACTTACTAGGAGAATAAAACCACAAGATTTTACAGTTTTAAACAAACAACAGGAGACTTATTGGCTGGTCATCAAATCTTATTAAGCTTTACAGGGGTTCAAATTTGTCACTTTTTGCTAACCTGGCCTTGAAACTCCCTTTCAAGAGCTGTTGTGTCATGGACTACCTCAGTGACTGCTCCCATTCTGGTCATTACCCTCTTTTCCCAGGTCTATCCTGGTCTCTCTCACTGCCTGCAAGAACCCTTTGAACTCTTCTTCAGTGAACCTTTAACTGTCACATCTGACCTATTGAAAACCTTTCAATTTGTCCACACCCATTTTTAGGCAGAATTGCATGCAGCTACAGTTTGGAACAGCCAAATATAATAATCCCTTGGAACTGAATGTCCCCTGAATGATCCATTCTCACGGAATGCTGGCTCCTGCAGCACAAAGAATGCTTATCATCACAAAATCAAGTAAATCAGTCAGAGGATGTGTCTCCAATCCGCTCAATAATGGAAATCATTTGCCAGCAAATATGCTTTAAGACATTATCTTTGATGTTCTCTCTGTGAATCATCTATTTAAACTGGGTGACAATCTAAACTCTGGTTTAACACTCTATGGTCAGTAAATGGAAAATGATTGCTGATCTCAGCAGCTCCAGATTAAGTTGAGGTTGGGAATGGGGAAAAATATCAGCCTCAGTTCGTTGTCTATCAATCTCTGCTTGAGTTTCCAAGTGGGAACAGGCATGGTGCTGCCATTGCCAGATAGTCTGCCAACATTAACTGCCTTAGCTCATGTCAGAAAAAGTTAATTGGGTGTGATTCTGGTGGAAACTGTGTGTTAGTTGAATTGCTTAATACAAATGAAGAAAGAATAGGGGAGAAAAGAAAAAAAAACTTGCCTTCTTTC
Source organism: Rhincodon typus (assembly GCF_021869965.1). NCBI lineage: Eukaryota > Metazoa > Chordata > Chondrichthyes > Orectolobiformes > Rhincodontidae > Rhincodon > Rhincodon typus. The sequence goes on from NC_063347.1 coordinate 18,716,231, forward strand.
GAAGCTTTTGGATACGATTTATAACTTCTCGTGCAACTCCTTCATCCAACATTGACTGGTCAGGTGTAACATCTAAAAGAACCAAAACCTAAAAGAAACAGTATCTTTTCATAAGATAACAAAATGCGCACACACGTACAGGCAACTGTTCCACAGATTGGGGCTCTAAAACTATCAAAACAAACATGTAAAAAAACTTAACTACATATGCTGAAAATCTGAAATACAAAATGCTGAATATACACCAGAAATGTTTCAGAAAAAAAACATTTCATGTCAATGGCATTTCATTAGAATGGAAACAGTTAGAAATGTAAACAGAGGGTGATGGAAGAGAGGGGGTGGGATTGGAGGGAGGAAAACAAAAGGTAAGGATGGTAAGTGAAAGAAGTTGAATGACAGAAGAGTAATTGTGGAAAATGAAAGAGATCAATAACGGTTCAAGTAAAGAAATAAAAACAAATTGATCTGGAGACAGTTGGGGGACTGAATGTTAGCCAGGATGCTGGGAGAATTTCCTTTGAACAGTGCCATATTGGTTGTGTATGAAGAGAAGACGAAGCGGAGATTTGACTGCATTGTTTAAAATCAAGAAGGACTTAGATACAGTAACTTCAGAGAAATTGTTTCTGATGACCGAGGACTGAAACATAAAATGATTGGCTAAAGTATCACAGGCAACATGAGGGAAAACATTTTTTCACAGTAAGTGCTTAGTAGTTGGAACGAACTGCCTGATGGATGGTGGATATAGACTCAAAAGCCTTCAAAAGGAAAGTGAATGAATACTTCAAGCAAAAATCACAAGTTTATAGGGAAAGAGTGAGGCAATGAACTGGAATACTCCTTAAAAGAGTGGTGCAGACATAATGGCTGAATGAACTCGTGCTATTACTCATCTCTAATTCTATGAACCATGTCCCAGCAATATTAAACATCTTCATCGGCATTACCTTGCACTTATATAGTTTTACCACAATGCAAAAAGTCTGAAAGCACATCACAGAGGAACAATTAGGAAGACATGGAAGGTGTTTAGAAAAAAGAAATTTCAATTTATAATTATATGACCTCAAAGTAAACGATAGTCAACTAAGGACAGCAACCAATTTGAAGGTAAAGTTCCATAGATTGTTAAGAGACTATGAGCAAGTTACCTTTTATCTTTAGTATGTTAATTCAGGGATAAATATTTGGCACAGGCCCTAAAGTTTGATCAAAGTAAATGGTTTTAAAGAGATCCTTCTCTTAAAAGGGTTGAGAGAGAAGGCGGGGAGTGAATGCCTAAAGGAAGAAAGACTAGAGTGTGGAGTCTAGATGAGTGGTGGTATAGTTGCCAATAGTGAACAAAGGAGAGACAGACAAGGGGAAATGAAGGTAAGAAAATGAACGAAAAGAATGCAGTTAAACAACAAGTCATATTTTTAAAGAGTGCACTTTTACAAACTAATTGAAGAAAGCAGCAAATTTCCAGTTGCAATGGTAAAAAGCAAAAGACATCCAGACAAAATTTAACGAAAATTAGAAAAATGCTAGAATATTCAGCAGGTCATGCAGCATTCGTGGAGAGATAAATGCTTCAGATTGATGACCTTTCTTCAGACATGCAGCAGAAACAGATCCAAGATATTTCTCAGCTGGTGAGTTAAATGACACAATTTGGATTTAATACAGAAATCTAAACGTTTAAGGGAGCAGAATTAATACTGCTGAAGTGACAAAGTCATTGAGCTATTCTGTATTATCAGCTACACTTACAGTCATGAATTATTTACAGAACATAATTTATTAAATACTAGATATTGGACATGATCAGACACGGTAACATAGTGGGAATGCTACTGAATGGATGGGCTTGGACAAAGGATCCGGAGACAAGTTCAAATCATGCCACAGCAACTGCAGAACTTAAATACAATTAACTAAATAAATTAATATATGATTATATTTCATAAAATCTAAATAGGGAAAGGTACAAAATTGAAACAACTGAAATGACAAAACTGCTCAAAATTCTGCGTTACCAGCTATGTTTGCACATTTTAGTTCTGCAAAAATACAATTTCTTAAAAACATAGGATTCGTACTATTAATTAAATAAATTTAGAACAGAAAAGTATCAGTAAAAAATGACCACTGAACTAGCATAGGTGTTAAAATCTATCACAAATGTAGGATATCTGCTATGCTTAACAATTTGGCAGAAATCTAACTCTGGAGCTATGTGATTGACACTGAACAACCTTCTGAAATGGAGTAGCAAGTCACTCAGTATCTCAAGGACAATTAGAGAAGGGCAAGGGGAATACAACCAAAACAATAGAGGGGTTTGCATCCTCTATTTCACAGCTCATGAGCATTCATTTCAAAATCATCTGGAAAGCAAAGCCAAGCAGAAGTTTCAAAAGTTGTTTTTAACACTTTAACATAAAAAAGTAATTAAATACATATTAGTTTTACTTTACAATTTAAAAACAGCAAATAATTTCTTTTTGCATTAAATTAAAATCTTACTTGAGCATCAGAATGGGCTTCATACTGAGCACTTATTCCTGCATTTGGATCAAATGTATGCAGAAGGCGCAAGTCTTCCTCATGGAGCTCATGTCCTTCGACAACTATGGTTCCTGTTCATTAAATGTTAGATATTAGGATTGCACCATTATCGTTATTGATTCACGGCAAGAATTAAACTTACTTCAAGCAAACATTGTAGATTCTGGAGATCTGACCTATAAATACGAAGTGATAGAGAAAGGTGCTAGAGCAGTTCTGTTGGCAACTGTGGCGAGAGGAACAAAGCTTATGTTTCAAGTTTATGGCTCTCCTTTGGAACCCCGACATTCCTAGGAAAGCAAGCCATGTTGGACTCAAAACGTTAACTCTTTTCTCTCTTCACAGATCCTGCTGCGTTTCTCCAGTACGTTTGTTTTATTAATTGGACACCGATCATCTTCAATGCAGATTTATGGGTTATTTTTAAAAAAGACCTTCAGCATAAAAGATGGAGGCAATGAAAATTCTACCAATTTCAACTAAGGCTAAAATAAATCTAATTTTCTTGGATCAAATGCTAGTATTATTCAATTTGCAGCATTTTCTAAATTTAATCAGAGGATGGTTAAAATATTTATTTTTTTCAACGTTGGCACGACAACTTTTTTTTTCTCTACCCTACAACAGCGACCTCAGTTCAAAAGCACTGCATTGACTCTAAAACATCTAGATGTTCTGAGGTTGTGAAGGTCTTATATTAACACAAGCTACTATTTATAAAATAACAAGATCTCACACAGCAACTGACCACCAACCATTTCAAAGTTTTGTTAATTTTAAACATGTTAGGATAAACTTACTTTTAAGATTTCAAATCATATTCCTTTCGTACATCAGAAGAAGCTTTGAGTGCTGCACTGCCACTTAAAGAATAATTGTAGCTCTAAACAATCACAAAGAGGCTCATTACTACCAGATATTGCAGGAAACATGTGGTCTTTTTGTTAAAGATTATATGGCAAAAATAAGGACTGGAGTCTGGAAACAATTTTGTAGCTTTCAGTTGCTCCTAGATGCTACATTTATACATGATGTTTAATTTATCGGATTACAATTGGATAGCATTAACATTGAGCTATGCAGTTAAAAAAGGCTAATTATGCTCTAGAGATTGTGAGCAAGAAATGATTACTCTTTCCACAGCAAACAACTAACAACATCCTATTACACACCTGTCTTTTGGAACTCCTCCAACTGTGTACTCTGGAGTGCCTTGATAGCTGCTGTAACAGATTTGAAAGCACTCTTCAAGCGTTTTCCGAGAACCATGTGATCTGGTTCTGCCCTTAGCTGAATGCCATACTTGCTTTTGTCTGTGGATAATGTCAGCTTACGGACATTTAGTTCCTATTGGGAATTATATAAAATAAATAAAACTCAGTGGGTAATTAAAGACATCTTCACTTAAGAACATCAGAGCAGAGGCTTTTCACATACAGCTTTTTTAAGGGAAGTCATAATCCAACTCCTGCATCTCCTTTTGCTTTCCTTTTAAATTTATACAATTTATAATCAGCATCTATGATAGCTAAGCATGTTCATGTTCAACCAATTCAGTGCCAACTGTTCCCACATCTGTGAAGAATCCTGTTAGGAGAATTTTGCAATTAGGATTAGATCATTTGGGTATTTATTGATGTGGGGACTCAAAATGAAGGCTGGACCCCACTGAAACTGTAATTCATGACCTGGTCAAGAATCCAGTACTCTATACTTTCCTTGTTTTCACTACAGTTCAATGTATAACCATTAAGTCATAAACAGATGTCACAATGGGGACATCAGTGAGCACATTGCCACGAAGAATGATTACAGTTGCTTTTTTTGATTCACAGAGACAAAAGTATTTTTTCTTGTTCCCCTCCCCCTCCCCTCATTCACTCAGGAGACAACAATGCCAAAGGGAGAAAATGTATCTATGCAACCATTAATTCAAAGCATTCAAAAGGCATGAGTAATATTAATCTGTTTATCCTACACAAAAGTTCAATAACCATTTTAGTTACAACTAAATTAACTCATGAAGTGAAACCTGCAGGAATTAATTAAACTGTAGCTTGAAGACACAAAAAATTACACACCAGAAATGTGCAGATAATTTCTGAAACTCATGCAAACCTTTATGTAATCTAGCATTAGTGAAGTACTGTTTCTATTGAATTAAAAAAAATTGCTTCTATTATAGCAACCCCATAGTCCCTTCCAAACTGCAAAACAGTTAGACAAATTTGCAGTTCATTGAGGTCAGATATTAGGCAAAATACTTTACTTGCATTATCCTATTATTAATCTTGGGGGGAAAATTCACATTTAATTTGTAACACAATATATTCCTGATAGAAAATTCATGTACATAACTCATTTTGGATCTATTTGCAAGTGTGGTGGACAATATTGCTCATATATCAACTTACACTGAGCACTTGCAGCCAGTTAAAACCATTACATCTGTAACTATACAGTGGAGGCGATAGCATAGTGGTATTGGTCATTGGACTAGTAACTCCGAGACCCAGGAAGCATTCCAAGGAATATCCTCTGAATCCACCAAATATACACCAGAATTTGAATTCATGAAAAATGAGATACTAGAAGACTGATGATGACCATAAAACCACTGCTACTTGACGAAAAAATGCATTAATTCACTAATGTCCTGGTTCAGATGTGACTTCAGATCTATTTCAATGTACAGGGGGTCCCTGATTTATGAATATCCCACTTATGAACATTTCCTGTACTTCTGAATGGTTACTTTATATCATCTGCATAGTGTTCTGACTTGCGTCCAAATTGACTTGCTAATGGACTCAGGAAAGGTACCTGTTCGCAACCTGGGGACTGCGACTCTTAAGTGCCTCTGAAATGGCCTAGAAAGCCACTCAATTGTAGCCGAGTAAAACTGCTTGGAAAGTGCCAAATAATAAATGAACCACTTAACCTAGACACTAGAAACTGAGCCCTGCCAACCCTGTAAAGACGTCCTTGCCAAATTTGGGAGAGATGTCTCAGACGACTTCTGTGACATACTCATGAAATCATACCTTAATGACAATGTCCCAGACAGCATCGTTGCTATCTCTAGTGATGTCCCACCCCACTATCAGCACAGTGGTATACAGTGCTAAATGGAATAGACTTCTAATAGATCTAGTAGCTCAAAACCTGGCATTGATGAAGTGTTGTGGGCCACAAGCTACAGCAAAATTGGTTTAATGGTTTAGTGAGAGGGAGGAATTAAAGTAAATCTGTATTTGTAGAGAAATGGTGTTGGAGAAATTGTTGGAATCGAATGTTGATAAATCCCCAGGGCCTGATAACCTACATCGAAGAGTGGTTAAGGAAGTGGCCTTAGAAATAGTGAATGCATTGGTGGTTATCTTCCAAGATTCTTTGGACTCTGGAACAATTCCTACAAACTGGAGGACAGCTAATGTAACCCCACTATTTAAAAAGGGAGGTAGAGAGAAAACCGGGAATTATAGACCAAGAAGTCTGATGTCGGTAATGGGGAAGATACCAGAGACGATTATCAAGGATTTTAAAGCAGAACACGTAGCAAACATTAGTAGAATCAGTCAGCAAAGATTTACAAAAAGGGAAATAATGCTTTACAAATCTATTAAAATTATTCGAGGATGTAAATAGCAGAGGATTGATTAGCGGAGCCAGCAGTTGTAGTTTATTTGGACTTTCAGAAGGCTTTTGACAAATTCTCACGTAAGAGATTATTGTGCAAGATGAAAGCGTTTGGGATTAGGGGTGGTGTATCAAGACAGACAGAAAATTGGTTAGCAGACAGGAATCAAAGAGTGGAATTAAATGGGTTTTTTGCTGAATAGTGGGCAGTGACTAGTAGGGCACTGTAGGGATTGGTACGAGGATCCCAGCTATTCACAATATTTTTGATTATTTAGAGGAGGGAAATAAATGTATATCTCAAAATTTGTAGATGACAGAAAATTGGGTGTAAGGGTGAGCTGTGTGGATCATGCAGAGATGTTGCAATATGATGGGACAGGCTGTGTGAGTAGACGAATGCATGACAGATGCAGTATAATGTGAATGAAAGAGAGGTTATCTACCTTGGTAGCAAAAAAAATGAAGGCAGATTATTATTTGAATGCTGTAAATTGCGAAGAGATGTTCATTGAGACCTGGCTGTCTTCATGCATCAGTCATGGAAAGTAAGCATGCATGCGCAATAAAGAAGGCAAAACTTATAATGGCATTCATAGTGAGAGAATTTGAGTATTGAACATCAATGTTTTGCTGCAATCACACAGGACATTGGTGAAGCTCCATCTGAAATATTGTGTGAAGTTTTGCTCTCCATTTCTGAGGAAGTATGTTCTTGCTCTAGAGCAAGTGCAGCAGATCTTTACCAAATTGATTCTGGAATGGCAAGACTGACGTATGTAGTGAAATCGAGTCAGTTGGGATTACATTCACTAGAATTTGGAAGAATGGGGGTGAGTCTCATAAACCAATAAATTCTAACAGGTCATACAGGTTAGATGCAGAAAGGATGATCTGGATGATGGGGAGCTCAGAACCAGGGGTCATAGTTTAATGATAAGAGGTAAATCTTGTGGACTGACAGGCACCCAGAGAGCAGTGAGCCTGTGGAATTCACTACTATAGAATATCATTGGAGCCAAAACATTATGTGTTTTCAAGACGGAGGTCAATGTTGCACTTGTGGTTAACAGGATCAAGGAATATAGTGGGATTGTGGAATTAGCGATTGAGTTTGATCATCAGCAAGCTTGAGGGGTTAAATGGCCTACTCCTGCTCCTATCATCTATGTTTCCATGTAACAGCAGAACATATGGAACAACTCTTATTCAAAACCAATTCAGATTTGCATCCTGGCTTTAGCACTGGTTAGGTTGCTGGTTCTACACTCTGAATCAAGGGTCAAAACATTTTGTGTAATCCCCTGCCCCCAAGGGCTCCTCTTGCAATCTTCTTGAAGGCTACTTTTTGATTTTAAGAGTCTGCATTTTGGTTTTCAGGGACTACTTTTCTATTCCCACCAACTTATTTATTAGGTGATGTATTCATATACTAACAATACCTACTGCATTTGTGTTTATATGTGGGATATTTGGACTGTCACAGATTAAAAGAAAAATCCATCAACATCCTCAAGAATCATCAACACAATTAAAATTAAAACCACAACACGCAGGAAAACATTACCTCTTGGACACAACTGTACTTGAGTTGCCACAAGACAACAGACCAAACATACAAACTTGCCCCCACCCCTCCAAAATAACTGACATATACTTCTACACACACAAAAAAGTAATCCTTAAAACACTTTCCATGTACCAGTGAGATCACAATGAATGCAATTCTATCACAAATGTACAAAGTTAGAAGATTTTAGCCACAATTACTATCTTTTAAAATGCATCTCAGATTTAAGTTGAACAATTGAGAGTCTTCATTACAATAGCATTGACTACATACAAGTGGGACCACACAGCTTAATGTCCCATGCAAAGAGTCACCTCCAACAATTTAGCAACTCTTCCCCAGGTTCAGTGCTGAAGTGCCTGCTTAGATTAGGCCCTTAAGTTCTGAACTGGGCCTTGAACCTGCAGACATTCAACTTGCTGTTGCACAGGCAAATGAGTCAAGTTGGCATTCAATGTGTTAATATACACAAATTATTTATCCCTCTGCTTTATTCTCATTTAAGCATCCCTATTTTGTTCAAATTTAATCATGCAACTAAAAGTGTGTTGCATGAAAATTATTTGTAGACATTTCTCAAATTGTAAATCCTTTTACATCCATTTAAAAAAATACTAAGTGATCTTAAATACTATAAAACTAAAAGATTGAAACATTAACCCTTCAAGTCCAAAATGTAGATCTGAGAGTAATTGATACGCAAAATTCAAAAGCTTTTGCAGTACTTAAATTAGATCACTTCAATATTCAGTATTTTTTTCACACAGATTACCTTTATTCATCATAATATATATATATGAATACTGACAATTGATTGGACATTTCAAACAAAACAAAATCACCATGGACTTTTCAAGCAATTTTTCACTGACACGAACACTATGTGACAGTACACATATAACCAAATAGTTTGAACTCAACAGTGATGTTAGATAACAAGGTGTAGAGCTGGATGAACACAGCAGGCCAAGAAGCATCAGAGGAGCAGGAAAGCTGACGTTTCGGGTCTGGACCCCT
>NC_063347.1:18725412-18780746 GCF_021869965.1 Rhincodon typus
AGGGGTCCAGACCCGAAACGTCAGCTTTCCTGCTCCTCTGATGCTTCTTGGCCTGCTGTGTTCATCCAGCTCTACACCTTGTTATCTCAGATTCTCCAGCATCGGCAGTTCCTACTATCAGTGAAGCTAGATAGCAGCTCAGTGACGCATCAGTTTTAGCTCTTAACTAAACACAGAAATAAGGATGCCTCATTGACTCAAGAAGTAGCATAAAAGCTCAGTTCCTTCCTCTCACTACCAATTCATCATCAGGTAGACATATCACAGAAACCAACTTCTGCTCAGCTGCAGTATCTCATGAGGAGAACAAAAGTAGTTGTTTCGTTATCTCTGTACTGATCTGGGTAATCTATCAACACAGACAACTATCATTGAGTATTAAAATCATTCTGTCTGAACTGCTTGTCCTTCTCAAACATGAAATCTATCACCTGGCATAGGATTCTAACAATGCAGCGGTTTTGATTTATTTCATAACAATTTCTGGCTTTTGTGTGCAAAATTAATTTCTGTTGATAGTTTGGAGATATTTGTTTCTGTTTGGTTTCTACTGAAATCAAAAGCAAGAACAGGGACGAGCCGATAATTGCTCAGCAGGGGCAAACAGACATTTTTTGTTAGATATCTGCATCAACTACCGTAGGAAGCACAGCTGTGAAATAGTTGACAGGTGCATCCATTAGAGAAATTGTAGCTAGGATGGCTAACTCCTTTACCATCATTTATCCGGAATATGGTCAAAGATAACTAATAATATTGCACCTCTGCAACAATATCAGTTGAATCACTTGATTGACAATACAGACAAGATAAAGCCTTGAAAAAGGTGCATGGAGGCCTGAATAAAACTGAATTTCATTCCATGAATAATGGGATGAAGTGATCGTTTGAGGACATGTGAATCTACAGTAGAGAAAATAGGTAGATGGATGGATATTAGAACAGAGCTTTCAGAATTCAAAAAGGCTGGTGAGTCATTAAGTCCTTGAGTTCAAGAACTCTAGTGCGTGAACTCTCCATTGACTTGTACCACATGTGCATTAGGTATGTTATTATTAAATGCGACCATTGTATGTTCAATTCCTTTTGCAGTCAATAAGTGCCTTTTAATTCCACTGATTTATAGGAATAAACATCCATTCCTAAACACCGTCTTTCAGTCAGTGATAATACGTCTGAATCTAATGTTAAGAAAATTTCTTAAATCACAATAGATTAGATTCATTGTTTTTAACTATTGGGGTTTGGAACACAGGAGCTCATTAGGTCATGACAGCATTTTACTAAAGTTCAAAGAATGCAAAACCTTCCAATTGTTTCCTTCTAATATAAAGTATTAATGAATTCCACTGCCAATTTACATTGTAAAAATACACCAGTCAAAAGATAAGCAACAAATATCACTGATTTTGAATCATGGGATGTTGTCAACTAAGACAAAGGAGGTTGCCCATTGTACCCAAATACACTGTACATTTTAATTCCAAAACTAAATCTGTGAATGAATAAATATTCATAAAACATCAAGTAGGTTTCTATCGGTTAAGTTAAATCTTGAAGAATTATTATTTAAACAAAACTGCTTGAATTCCAGACAACATCATAGTAAGAACAATGTTACCTTGTTATACTTTTATTTCCAGTGCTGTCGTTAACATTAGGAGGCCTGGAATATACCCAGGAAGAAAATAATTCCCCTGTGCAAGGGCACTCTACGCCTTCACTATGTAAGCCACATAGTTGGGAACAGTTCCATTATATAGTTGGGAATCCAGGCCAGTTGCTTAATTAATCTTTTGACGATTAGATTTATACATGCCAACCCATGCATAAATTGTTTAATTTGAAAGAATTATATTATTTATATTAACATCATCTGGATACAGATGTTTCATGTTTTATAGAGGTGACAGAATATTAGGGCTTCAGTTACAAAAATATAATATTTTAAAGTCATGTTCATAGAATTCCTACGTGTGGAAGAAGTCATTCAGCCCATCGAGTCCACATCAACCCTCTGAGCAGCATTCCACCCAGATCCATCCCCTACCCTGTCTGAGTATCCTGGCATTTCCCATGGCTAATCCACCTAGCCTGCACATCCATGAACACTACGGGCAATTTAGCATGGCCAATCCACTTAACTTGCATATCTTTGGACTGTGGGAGGAAACCAGAGCACCCAGAGGAAACCCATGCAGGCACGGGAAGAACGTGCAAACTCTATACAGTCAGTTGCCCAGGGCTGGAATTGAACCCGGGACCCTGGCACTGTAAGGTAGCAATATTGAGCACCAAGATACCATGCCACCTGTCATGTGGTTAAATCTTAGGTTTTTTTTGTGCAGGAACACAAAAACATTTTATAGAAAGACATCATATTAACTTCTTAAGATTTATCCCCTTGCGAGTCAGCTGGGCTTAAGTGATATGCTTGGATCAATATCCTTTTGTGAATTTCAAGAGATCCTGTCAAACCTTATTTTAACAAATATACTAATTCGATACATATGCTTGTAACTTGCTATATTTTCCTACATCACATAACATTGTACATGCCTTTTGCACATCTCACATGAGGGAAACAAAATGTTCTGGACAAAAGTTAGTAAAAATAATCATTGTTTAATTACTTGCTGTATGGATTACAAGCACACTGTAAAATTAGTCATGTGATTAAGTGACATTTGCATCAGTTGTCACGAACCATGTTCAACACTGATGCATGAATCAAATTTAGGAAGCAATTGCTCAAATACGTCCTTCATCTCTCACCAAAGTAGCAAATTACAAATGTAAACAAAAATCTAAACCTCTGGACCTATCTATTCAGAAATGCATAGTTCAGGATAAATGTATTACTACTTCAGAAAAATGAGCTAAGTCAGAGCTTCTGGCAAGAACATTTTAATGGAATCCAAGAACTTTCCTAGCAAGGTGTCAAAGAAAAGTAGGATGGACAAGAAATGCTGGTTTGCCAGCAATGCCCACATCCCAGCAACAAATAAAATAAAAGGTACTGTTACAAATAAAAACAAATTGTTGGAAAATCTCAGCAGATCTGATGGCCTTACTTCTGAAGAAGGGTCACTGGACTTAAAAGTTAACTGATTTCTTTCCACAGTTGCTAGCAGACTAGAAGTTCAGTGACAATAGACGCTTTTGACAAATGAAGCAACAGGGATCACAGCCACTGCTCAGACAGCCAGCAAATGCCCCATCTTTGTCCATTCAGGCAATTGCCAGGTCACCGTGAGGCAGGTCTCTTGGACAAAATTGGGAACAGTGGAGTTCGTGATTGCTGCTGTCACAAACACCAATCTGACGTCTGGGATTGTCATCGAGTATTGGCAGGAAGAGAAGGGGCTGTCTTTTGGTAGCGCTCCCCCAACTACATCCCAACAACAGGGACTTTGAACAGGCACTGAATGTTTTGAGGGAGGGACTTCCCTATTCACCCACCTTCCCAAACCCAGCAGGAACACGCCAGTAATCCCACCCAGGGTTTGCTTACTATGGTCCCTGCATGGCGAGCCTTCTGCCTGCCACTGGTTTAGTACCAGAATTGGTGAGATGAGGCATTAAGTAGGCATCAAATGTCTTGCATTAAGAGGACCTTCCTGCCACTGGCTTAACTGGGATGGAAGCAGGGTCCCCATCCACCTCCAAGGGCACTAAATTGCTTCCATAATCCCTGTTTCCTTCATATCAGATGCTTGGCATGCAGGTAAGTGATGATTGGAGTAATGCATTCAGGCAATGATAAAGCACACCTGACTTCAACCTCTGCCTTATGGTTCTATGCAGGTTTTGGAAACAATCTTTGGTTTAAAATTGTTGCCAGAACAAGGAAAACAGCTTCAAAGATTTTAATCATCTTTCAGCCATCAATAGGATATACAAGTTTACGCAAAAACTTTAAAATCTTTGGTTAGCATCAGCTAGAATACAAGGGTGTTGATTTAATGAGAATTAATTAGCAAGGCAAGCAAAATTAGTCTACACTAAAGTAATGCAAAGATCAGAATAAAATGCCATCTACAGTTGAACTTTCACTTTCCCTTCAGAGATCAAACATAAAGCAAAATTTGCAACAGAATAATGCATAAATATCATCAGTACTGTTTCTCTGAAAAATAAAGGGAAAATACGTGAGACCTCACAATAAAAGAGCAGAAAAAGAATTATGGACATCCTACATAATGAGGTTATGTAGAAAAGAATATGAAAGACCACCTGACCAAACTGGCAGTTTAAATTTCTGAACTTCCATGCTTTGAAAATTGAGATGACAGAAAATTCAAAAGCAAGATGGAAGTTAAGAAGACAGAGAGTTATTATCTTTCTGCTGACCGGAAAACAAAAGTTCTGAAGGAATCCTTAAACTGCAGTAAGTGTGCCAGAACCATAGCTTGGGGTAAGTCAACAAATAAACATGGACAAGTGGCAACTTTTCCCCAGTAGCTACCAAAAAATAGTTTTGACAATTCAAAATCCAATCTCTTCTAACTTTCCAATCCGGTAATTATTGAGCTGTAACTGTCAACAAATAAGAGAAGCCAATAGTAAAAATGAACTGATATGCCATCACTGTTAAAACCATGAATTGAGCCAGCATTCCCCTTGATCTTATTGACACTCCAAAGCAAATTAATGCAGTTTGTTTTCTTCTACCTGCACTTCAAAACATTTTTACAATAAATGGCAAAGTGCTTTTTGACATCTTTAACTGCAACTAGTTTTCTTTGAAATACTCAGAGTAAAACAACACACAAAATCATCTCTCTACTAGTTTATTACTCAGAGACAGCACCTCGCCTGATGAACAGCAGGGAGAAAATTACTGCATTCACAACTATGAAGTTAGAGAAGCAAAATTACACTTCAGAACCCAAAAAGGTTGTTAAAATTCCACTAGGTTCCTAACAAATTCATATCAGGTCTGATTTATCAAGTGTTCAAAATCTGTGCATGTCGTAAGAAATATTCAACAATTTTCAAAAATGGTAAAACCAGATAAAGACATTTTCCATAGAAGTAAACATTTAACCATATAATAATTAAAGGTCATAATTCAACTTTGAACTTGGCCCGGCTGCATTTTATATTACTTCATTGATGAAAAAAATCAAACGATTAAAAGGCACAAGACTCACAAAGGTACCTTATAATCAGAAACAAACAAAAATTGTTGGAAAAATACAGGTCAGGCAGCGTATTGGAGAGAAATCAGAGTAAAAATTTCAGATTCAGTGACCTTTTTTCAAAACTGATATCGCTAGGAAATGTTGGGTTATTATACAGAAGATAAGGTGGGGGGGGGGGTTGGGGAGGGGAGGGGGGTGGAAGAAGGAGGAGTAAACAATAGATGAAGATAGAGCCCAAAGAGAGACAAGGATAGTTGACAGACAAAGGAGTGGACAACGGTCAGCCTAGGAAAATGAATAGCTGCTAATGGGGACTATTTGCGGCTAGCAATGGGTTGTGTGGAATAGCAGACCATATGATAACAAGTCTGGGTCTGTGGCGGTCAGGGCAAGGACATGGGAGAAGGTGCTTCAAGCCCTAAAATTGTTGAACTCAATATTGAGTCCAGAAGGCTATAGAGTTTTCAAGTGGAAAACGAGGTGTTGTTCTTCCAGCTTGCGTGGAGCTTCGCTGGAGCTCTGCAGCTAGTGTCAGACAGAGATGTTAACCAGAGAAAAAGGTCACGTGTTGAAGTGGCAGGCAAATGGCAGCTCAGGGTCTTTTTTGTAGACATAGCATAGGTGCTCTGGGAAGCAGCCACCCAATTTATGCTCCATTTCCCAAATGTGGAAGAGACCACATGATGAGCAGCGAATGAGGTAGACTAGATTGAGTAAAGTGTAGGTAAAATGCTGCTTCACCTAGAAACTTTGTTTGGGCCCCTGGATATTGAGGGAAGGAGGAAGTAAATGGGCAGGTGTTACAACTTCTGCGTTTGCAGAGGCAAGTACCACGGAGCTGGGGTCATGGCATTGTTGGGAGTGAGGGAGGAGTGGACCAGGATGTCCTTGAGCTAATGGTCCTTGCGGAAGGCTGATGAGGGAGGGGGGGTGGAATGTGTGTCCGTTGGTGGCAGCTCGCTGGAGGTGGCGGAAATGGCGCTAATGATCCTCTGGATGCAGATGCTGGTGGAATGGTAGGTGATGACAAGGGGGACCCTATCGCTGTTGTGGCAGGGAAGAGAAGGGTGAGGACTGAAGTGCAGGAGATGGGTCGGATCCAGTTGAGGGCCCTGTCAACTACAATGCTAGGAAATCCTCGGTTGAGAAATCAAGTAGACATTTTTGAGACCCCCTTGACGAAGTTGGCATCATCAGAACAGATGTGACTGAGATGGAGGAACTGAGAGAATGGAATAGTGTCTTTGCACTAAGCAGGGTATGACAATGTACAGTCAAGGTAACTGTGGGATTATTGTGGATATTAGTGGCCATTGTATCCCCAAATATGGAAAAAGAAATGCGAAAAAGAAATGCTGGGGAAGACAGAAGTCAGAGATGGACCAGGTGAAAATGAGAGTGGGGTGGAAATTGAAAGCAAAATTGATAAACTTTTCCATTTCTGGACAAGAGAGGAAAGCAGCATGATGGTATCATCAATATACCAGAGAAAGAGTTGTGGGTGGGGGCTGCAATAGGATTGGAACAAGCAATATTCCATGTATCCCATAAACTGACAGGCTTAACTGGTGGCCTTGTGGGTACCCATGGCCACCCTTTCAACCTGAAGGGAATGAGAGGAGTTAAAAGAGAAGTTGTTCAGAGTGAGGAGAAGCTCAGCCAGGTGGAGAAGGGTTGCGGTGGATGGGGGCGGTTCAGGCCTTTTCTCCACAAAGAAGTAGAGAGCCCGAGAGCATCCTGACAGGGGATGGACATGTAAAGCGATTGCATTTCCATGGTAAATAGGAGGCAGCTGGAGATCACAAACTGGGAATTCTGAAACTGATGTAAAGTGTCAGAGGAATTGCGGATGTAAGTGGGAAGGGCTTAGACAAGGGAAGAAACAACCAAGTTGAGGTAGGAAGAGATGAGTTCTGCGGGGCAGGAGCTGGTAAAAACAATGGGTCTAGCCAGGCAGTTCTGTTTGTGGATTTTGGGATGAAGGTAGAAACGAGCTTTACAGGGTTGGCAGAGTATGAACTTCTGTGATTCCTCTGACACTTTACGTTAGTTTCAGAATTTGTGTTGCAGCTGTACTGTCCCTATCTCTGAATCAGGAGACCTGGTTTCGAGTCTCACCTACTCCAGAGATATGTAATAACATCTCCGAACAGCTTGATTAGAAAATATCTCTATTCTGCCAATGGGGCTCTTGTGTCACAGCAGCAGTCCCTACCTCTGAACCAGGAGGCATGCATTCAAGGCCTACCTGCTCCAGAGGTGTGCCATAGCACTTCTAAACAGATCAATTACAAATATCCTCACTCTGCCTGTTTACCCAAAGTGGAGATTGTTGCCAATGAAATTTGATCAACAAAATAATTATTCAGTTGCAGAACTGCAGCGCTTTAGAATCAGTGCTGATGCACTGCGGAATCTGTACGGCAGCATGAGCCAACCTCCACAGGAGAGAAAATTAGATGGGGAAAACGGTTGATTGATTCAATCATTGATTCCAAAACCCTGCTGTAGCTATTCCTACTGAGAGTCTAGCACCTGAGCCTCATCAAGCCAAGCTGATGTAAATTGACCTGAAAAGCTAAATTCAGGCAGCACTGAATGAACAAATCATTTTTTCAGTAACAAAATTCAGTCAGATAGTCAGAACAAAAACTTGCCCTTGAAAATACTTTACACCAGTATTTTCAACCCCAATTGCCCTCAAACGTCAGTCAACGTCAAATAACATGAAACAATCGTCTGCAGTGGAGAGGTACATCCACTAATGAGTCAGATGCTCAAGGATGGTTTGGCTGATGTTAGGTGATGTACTACAGACTGGGGTGTTGCTGTCCTGATCTGTGCTTCAACAGTGAAACGGAATAATCTATGATGATATAGCAAACAAAACTGGGCCAGTATAAAATCAAAAAGAGCAGATGTAGCAGAAACTTTAATGATAGATAGAAAAAGCTGAGAAAAAGTGTGAATTAATCAGGTGGAGGAACCTGGAAAATACAAGTGAAACAAAATATGATAGGCAAAAAAGATCCAATTTCTATTCATGGAGCTTCTTTCATAGCTCAGGATACCTCAAATGTACTTTAGAGCCAGATAAGTTGTTTTGAAGTGTTGGTACAATAGTGGACTTGCATGGAGCAAGGTCCCATAAACTGCAATGATGTGGATGACCAGATAATAATTTCACATTAGTGAAATAATAGTGCCATGGGATCAATTACCTTCATCCAAAAGGATAGTTAGGCTGTCAGGTTAATGTCTGTTAGAGGCACCATTTGTTAGCAAAGGATCTAAATCAGGAATCTCAACTTGCGAGGTAGTCAATATCTTGCCGCAGTTGCATCATTTTTATCAGGAGAATTTAACAGGAATTTCTCAATTTTCATTGTTAAAATATCTTAGTAACTGTAGCTTACACGAACTGAAACTGATCCATCAAATCTTATGACAGTTTCAAAACGTTAAGAAATGGACTAAATCTCCTCCTAAAACTTAAGTAGGAGATTCCTGTAAATACATACCGAGAGTCCCTAACCTAATTTTCAAAGGTTAGCTACCCAAACAGTGAAATAATTGTACAGAGTATTTTATTTGTAAACAGTCTTTTGACAAGTGAAACAACACAGCAAAATTATCTTAAGTTCTCGTGACACAGTGTTTAGTATTTTGGCCCAAAATCCCGTTAGAATTAACAATCTCAAGTTCCAAATTAATGATGCATTTGCCTCACCTTCAGTGCTACTGAGGAGGAGTGTAAAAGGTTGAATTTTAAAGGCCATAAAATTAAATCCACTTCATATTCCAAATTAAACCCAAGTAGAGGTACATGCAATATTTCCTCATTTCTACACCTGTACTGCCAGAAGAAAACGTTGATAAAATCTATTTGTAAAGTCAACTGTTTCACGCAAATGCATACAAGCACATCCGAAAGCAGAGTGCATTAAACTGTATTCCATTTAGCAATGAGAAAATTGTACTCTTTTTTGTCCATCTCTGCAGAACTGAAAACCCGTGAAATGTATGTTTAAAAAAGTCCAGATGTAATTCAGCCGCTTTGTAATATTTCACCCAGCTTTTGACATTTTATATTCTGCAGATGTCAGAGCCACTTAAAATAATGTAATACTTGGCCACTATATTTCCAAGAAGCCAAGGTGAAAATGAAATACTGTCATTTTATTTGTCATTATCTGGCAAAGCATCTAGTAATACAAGTGATAAAGATTCCTTTTGAAGACATTTGTAGCACGTCAAGTTTACATGATAACGTTTACATGCGAATCACTGAACTAGTCTTATGGTTGGAGCCTTGTACAGACAATTCCACAGTGTTGTGAATTTCAAAAGAAAATAGTGTAACTACATAGCTGAAACACATGGTTTTCAATAAAATACTTTATCCAAAATAATCAACCAGTAGTTCCAGAACTTTGCCATGTTACCTCAGTGAATAAACTACCAAAATTATTTTCTTGGGCATATTTAATGAAAAGATCTGTTTTCTCTCAAGGCCAGATCAACAAATAGATTGAATTTGTTTTAACATAAGAAAAGACAAAGCTTAAATTTTTCCAAAGTGGTGAAATGCACTGTAAACATTTAGTGCATAAATGCAATGCCCAAGACCACAATATCTCACAAATAAATAAAGTCAAGTGCATTTAAGGTTTTACAGCTCAAAAATGTGGAATATAATCTGGTGTGAATTTAATAACTTTAAATTATTTCCTATCAAAGGGGCCAGATTAACAGTAACAGAGTCATTTTTTGTAAAGTTACTGCAACACCATGAGATTTAGTTGCAGACTTTGCTGAGTGTACACGATCAATTGAGTATGGTCATGTCAATTTAATTGTAGTTTTGTCCTGGAAATTCCCTTGCAATGCTCCCATCTGTGCATAAGAATTCACCAATGTAATTTATGATGTCTTAGGAGACTATCTAGCAAATTTGGTCAGAACAAAATCCCAGGGTTTAGCGTTCGAAGAGATTTTCTGCATTGCTTTGATCTTTTCAAGAAACTAATGAGGCTTGCTGGTGGCATTCTGCTTGAAACCATTTGCTTTTAAACTATTGTTAATCTTCAAAGTGTAACTAATTGATCTAGGTGTTTGGTCAAAAGTAAAAAATGAGGGAAAGCAGCACAAAGATTACATTTTTATATGGTGTCTCATTATTCACAGTGTCTCCTTACTAGAGTAAAAAGCCATAAACTGGCAAAGAAAACCAGAGTAAAAAATATACCACTGCAGAAAGTTTGCTGAAACAAGCCCACATGAATTCAGTCAGATGAGAATTCCAACCAATGATTGTTAAAATTAGTTGAACAAATTTAAAACAGTACAATACACAGAATAGTCAGATTGGGCATCCTAACTTCTATATTAAATGATAGATTGCTATTGATAACCTTGAAGTATTTTAACTTTGCCAAAAAAAAAAATTGGATTCCAAAACCTTTCGCCAAAATAATTTTCAGTCTTTCACCTTTGGAAAAATATATTTCTTCTGAAAACATTTCAGTAAGCACAAAAGGGGATCAGAGCTTCAATGCAGTATATTAACTATATCTAACATTTTCTTTTGAATTTAATGGCTATTGCAACAAGTTCACAAAACTTACAGGGGTGTTAAAGATGAAGTGCCATTTCCAGGGAGCCAGTAAGGGAGTGGTGCAAATCACAATTTATGACAATTTGCAGATCAGGGTATCTTTTGCTCACAAAACATTGTAGGCCAACTTACACTTTGATAACTTGATGCAAACAGCAATTGCTAACCGACTATATTATTTTACTAACAATGAAGTAACATCGGATGTGATGGGAAGATGAATCTTAAGGAAAGCACTAATAAACATTTTAAATGTTAAAAACTGGCAAACAGCACTGCACGTAAAAGTATCATTTTTTCAGTTTTGTTAACAATAATTTACGTGACATTACAAGCCATTTAACAGAATTATGTACAGAGGCTAAACTTAAAAATTAATACTTGCATTGATAAGACAAATACAAATTAACTTACTTCCAGAATATAGTTCTCTAAGGCTCCAATATCTTTAAGTGCTTCTGAATCCTGGTGAATGACCACAACCTCTTTTAAAGGATACTGAAAAAAAAATTTGAACAAACCTTTGAGTGTTGTTTGTAAGGTTCCACTTATATGCTAAAACATATAGCCAGTAAAAGAAAACAATAAAGGAAAAGAGACAAAATTTGAAACAGACCATGAAGCCAGGACTTTGAGCTAGAAACAGAGCATGGAAAATTATCAAAGGATTAAAAACTTGCAAAGCTTCAGGATGATTAATACAGCATACTCTTTATTAGCACACTAGGATAACAATAATAATGCACATATCATGAAAGAGCATCAAGAACCCTTCAATAGTTATGGAAGCTGTACGAACATGATTAATGTTATATGTTTATTTTGCTGCTGTTGAACAGCAAATTGACAAATGAAGAATGAGCAAAATCATTTCATGTGAACCTAAATTGACTGAAAGTCTTAATTGCAAGTACTTGATCTGTATGGATAGAAAATAAATTCTCTCTAGTAGTAAGACTTGAAATATTTCTTCTTATAAATGCTCCAGAACTAAATTTATCATAGAATCCCTAGTGTGGAAGCTACCATGCAGCCCATCAAGTCCACACTGATCCTCCGAAGAGCATCCCACCCAGACCCACCCCATACCCTATTCCTGTAACCATGCATTTCCCATGGCTAATCCACCTGGCTTGCACATCCCTGAACACTATGGGTAATTTAGCATGGCTAATCCACCTAACCTGCACATCTTTGGACTGTGGGAGTAAAATGCTGCACTTGGAGGAAACCCATGCAGCCACAGGGAGAATGTGCAAACTCCACACAGACTGGAGTTGCCTGAGACTGGAACTGAACCTGGGTCCCTGGTGCTGAGAGGCCACAGTGCTAACTTCTCAGCCAACTTTGCCAGGGCGACATGGTATTTAATAACTTTACAAAAAAAATAGCTTCCTTTTGTAGAAATTCTAAGTAATTGATATGAAGAAATGAAAGACATTAAATGACAATACATCACTCCATTGTCATTATCCTGTTTCAGTAGAGTACTTTGAGCACAGAGAGGCAGAGATTAGTCTTTATAAAGACCTAGAATCAAAAACAGAGCTGCAGCATTACTGTAAATTGCAGATGGTGCGTACAAACCTTAACTGGGAGTGTCTTCCTGTCTCGGATCACTCTTCCAAGCTCAATGACTGACTGCATTTGAGCAACTGCACCTTCAATACGTTGGTCAATGACAGACTCCCTAGAGGAAATAAATCAAAAAAACATTCAGAAAGGGAGGAATGAGAAACAAACCTTCCCCCCACTTAAAACACACAAAGCAAATCTCAGAACATTGTTAGAGAAGGATGCAAGTCATGGACAGGCATAAAACAAATTAGAGTTATATAGTATTCATCCCAAATGTAGTCAAAGACACGGAAAAGTTCTGGGAGGCACTGATCAACATTATGGTGGAAGAATGGACACAGGCAACCAGACAATCTACATAAAATTTAAATCATAATTTTTGTATGAATTGTGACATCTCCAAAACACAAATTAGTTGTTAAATCAGTTTACACGTTGCCTCCCATCAGATTGCTTCCCTTCCTTGCTGAAGGAAGAACAGGAGCAAGATGAGAAGGAAGATGCAGACCTTACAGGCACCTTCAATGCACAGACACTGTGAAACCTGGAAGGATCTCAAGGATCTCGCCATGATGGCAACATTCAGGATTGTCTGATTCTGCCACATTTCAGGTGAACTCCTCTAACTTAGGAGGTGTCTGTGAAAACGCTGATGATGTAATGTGAATCACCTCACCTCTGACTGCCAACAAACGACGCTCATCCACTCAGAGGTTTCACTGACATCGTTTATGGGCCCTTGATCACCTCTGACATATTGCCTTCCTTTTCCTGTACTGCCATTAATAAAAGGAGGCCTAAATAGTTGGCTTCATAAGCTTAAAAGGTGCATAGTCATATTCTCAATTCACGGAATGAATGTGGTGCAGAAGGAAGCCTTTAGGTCTACACATGTGGAAAGCACTCTGATAATGCTCTGCCCAATGCAGTGACCTCTGTTCTCAGTCATTTCTACCTGGCATGAGATGAGGTGGAGGCACTCTGCACACTTATCTAAGCATATGATTCAGGTGGGCATTATCATCATACAGACACCTCAAGAGACTGCTTTATCTATGCCACTGGGTCCTACAGTACAAGTTTGTCTTCAGAGGGGCCAAGGTGGTCACCGATGATGTTGAAAACCGAAAGAACCATGGCCTTTATTAACCTGCATTGCTACTTCATGTGATTTGTGCAACTGTACCTTTCGATCCATTTTCTCCTCTACCTCATTGAGATTTGTATTTGCCAATGAGAATGAGAAACTGCAAAGTGGTTTACACACAAATAGAAATGAACAACCAATCGCAAAGAAAGATGTCAACTGCTTGCAACCAATAACACTTAAGCTTAATATAACTGAAATACTCTAGCATAATTGTTATTTTGAATCACTGCCACATTCAGTGCAATTTGAGGAATGAACTCTAAATGCTAGAGTGATTCAATAAATTAAAAATAAAATTATTAAAGCCCATTTTTAAGGCAAATGCTAGTTACTGTTTATTATATGAAAGGTATTTCAATTAGGCTTTAAGTTATCAACCCGCTTTTTTATTATTCATAAAGAGAAGTAGAAATCATGCTGACAAACATATCCTGTCTTAATTTAATCCAGGAGAACATGTGTAAGTGCTACCCCATTGCACATCTAACCATTGCCCAGAAAGTATGGTGAGCTCATCAATATGTTTTTCTACAAGTTCCTCTGATTCTCTTTATGTTGATTTCACATCTGTTAATAAGTTTAGAATTACAAATCAGTTATGTGTAAAGATCTGTCTTTTTATTTTTCCTGCATTGTGAACGACCGCTTTTCATCATTTATAAAAATGATTTGGATGTGAACATTGGAGGTATCGTTAGTAGGTTTGCAGATGACACCAAAATCGGAGGTGTAGTGGACAGTGAAGAAGATTACCTCAGGAATACAATGGGATCTTGATCAGATGGGCCATTGGGCTGAGGAGTGGCAGATGGAGTTTAATTTAGATAAATGTGAGGTGCTGCATTTTCGACAGACAAATCAGAACAGGACTTATACACTTCATGGTAAAGTCCTGGGGAGTGTCGCTGAACAAAGAGACCTTGGAGTGCAGGTTCGTAGTTCCTTGGGAGTGGAGTCGCAGGTAGATAGGATAGTGAAGGCGGTGTTTGGTATGCTTGCCTTTATTGGTCAGTGCATGGAATATAGGAGTTGGAAGGTCATGTTGCGGCTGTACAGGACATTGGTTTGGCCACTTTGAGTATCGTGTGCAATTCTGGTCTCCCTGCTGATAGGACGGATGTTGTGAAACTTGAAAGGGTTCAGAAAAGATTTACAAGGATGTTGCCCAGGTTGGAGGGTTTGAGCTATAGGGAGAGGCTGAATAGGCTGGGGCTATTTCCCCCAGAGTGTCAGAGGCTGAGGAGTCACCTTATAGAGGGACATGGATAAGGTAAATAGGCAAGGTCTTTTCCCCGAGGTGGGCGAGTACAAACCTAGAGGGCATAAGTTTAAGATGGGAGGGGAAGATTAAAAAGAGACCGAAGGGATAACGTTTTCACACAGAGGATTGTGCGTGCATGGAACAAGCTGCCAGAGGTGGTCGTGGAGGCTGGTACAAAAGGCATCTGGATGGGTATATGAATAGGAAGGGTTTAGAGGGATATGGGCCAAATGCTGGCAAATGGGACTAGATTTATTTAAGATATCTGGTCAGCACGGACGAGTCGGACCAAAGAATCTGTTTCCATGCCATTCAGCTCTATGACACTATGACTCTAAATGAGAAAATAACTGTTTTAAAAAGCAAGGGTGGCTGGACAATTGCTGCACATTTTGAAAGCAGGTAACCTGGCACTTATTGCAAGCATCATTAAAACAGTTGAAAGTTCAAGCAGTGGTTAAGTGTGTTTTCAGACAAACTGGAGCCGAGTGGGTGTGTAGAAATGGAACTTTGTTTGGTACAAGTCGCTGATTGGTCAGTGGACTAGTAACCAGTTATTGATGGCAAAGGCCTTCTGCTTGTCAACAACTACGTGACAGGTTCTCAGCTAAGCGAACAGCTTGGGGCAGTGAACACAATACAGAGAGAAAGAACTCCATCGGAATGCCAAGAAAATTATTATCTACAGTAAAAGCTACTTTAAGCAAGAAGATAACCAGTTTATCTTTCTTTCAACAGTTGTTCTAAGTTGTGACTTTTAATTAATAAGGCAGAGACCTTACATAAGTGAACCAGCCACCCTGAATTTCTTGCAAACCAATTGTAGCATCTGGAAAAGGATGACGAAGAAGCAATATCAGAGGAGCAGGAAAGCTGACGTTTCGGGTCTGGACCCTTCTTCAGAAATAGGGGAAGGCAAGGGGGCTCTGAAATAAATAGAGAGAGGGGGAGGCGATGATAGAAGGTGGATAGAGGAGCGAAGACGGACAGGTCAAGGAGGCGGGGTTGAAGCCAGTACAGGTGAGTGTAGGTAGGGAGTTGGGATGGGGGTTGGTCAGTGAGGAGGGAGGGGTGGGTAGATGGGAGGGAAGACGGACAGGTCAAGGAGGTGAGGATGAGGCTAGTAGGTGGGAAGTGGGGGTGGGGGTTGGTCAGTGAGGTGGGAGGAGCGGATAGGTGGGAGAAAAGACGGACAGGTCAAGGAGGCGGGGACGAGAGGGGCTGGTCTTGGGATGAGGTCGGGGATGGGGAGATTTTGAAGCTTGTGAAGTCCACATTGAGACCATTGGGCTGCAGGGTTCCCAGGCAGAATATGAGGTGCTGTTCCTCCAGCCTTCAGGTGGCATCGTTGTGGCACTGGAGGAGGCCCAGGGTGGACATGTCATCCAAGGAGTGGGAGGGGGAGTTGAAGTGGTTCGCGACTAGGAGATGTTGTCGTTTGTCACAAACCGAGCGTAGGTGCCTAACAAAGTGGTCTCCAAGCCTCTGCTTGGTTTCCCTGATGTAGAGGAGGCCACATCGGGAACAGCGGATACAATATATGCCACATTAGCGGATGTGCTGGTGAACATCTTGGGGCCTGGGATGGAGGTGAGGGGAGAGGTGTAGGGGCAGGTGTAGCACCTCCTGCAGTTGCAGGGAAAAGTGCCAGGGGTGGTGGGGCTAGTAGGGAGTGTGGAGCTGACGAGGGAGTTGCAGAGAGAGCGGTCTCTCCGGACGGCAGATAAGGGTGGGGACGGAAATATATCCTTGGTAGTGGGGTCAGATTACAGGTGGCGGAAGTGGCAGAGAATGATGCGTTGAATCCGGAGGTTGATGGGGTGATACGTGAGGACAAGGGGAATTCCGTCTTTGTTGTTATTGTGGGGAGGGGATATGAGGGCTGAGGTGCGAGAAACGCAATTTCCCCTCCACAGTGGTCGAAAATGCCCTTCCCGCACCTCAGCCCTCTCACTCCCTCCCCGCAATAACAACAAAGACAGAATTCCCCTTGTCCCTGCAGCTAGAGTCTAATTACTTGTAATAAATAGTAATTTTAGTTAAGTACAGAAATCTGATCCATGCATTCTGTCAATCTGGGTCTGAAAGTAATTAAGTTGGAGAATCTTTGTGCAATTTAATTTTTCAAGTTTTTAACTTTTGTGAAGACTTCAGGAATAATAAGGCTTGATTTCCAGTGCACTACCCAAGTGAGGTGAGACATTTTTCAGATGGTAGAATTTTCACGTCAGAGGCAGTTAAACTTCTTAAATATTTGTGTAAAATATATAAAAGACATTGGAATAAGAAGGTAAAATGAAATTTCAATATCAACAAGACAAATAGAAATGGAAAATATATAAAGATAAAAGTGACAAAAGAGTAACCTGTGACAAGATACAAAAGGATTTTTTTTGTGCTTTCACAATAATGAAACCACTAATATTTAAATAATTATATTTCACTAGTATTGCTGTTTAAGCAATAGCATGGAAGTTGAAAATTCACAAAACATTCTTGGAGAAGTAGTCTCAAGAGTTTTAAAGAGTAATTTTTTAACGCAGCTAGTCAGTCAATATAATTGCTAATAATATTCACTTCGGGTTCAAAGTCATAACGTTTATTCTTTCTTTTATATTGTGATATTGAAACTATTGTTTTTAAAACTACATTTTGCTTTGAGATACCAGATTAAAATTAGAAATTAAAATGACATAAACCAGAACATTAAAACGTTTTGGGGAGTTGATATTTGCATGTTGTCAAACAATGACTTATCAAGGTAATTTCTCAAAATTATTGTTTAACAACAATGTAAATTACAATCAATTTTATCATTTATTCAGCAAAACTACAAGAATAAATGAACAAATTCAGTTTCATACTCCATTATGTTGCATCTTTTTTCAAGCTAGAGTCTAATTACTTGTAATAAATAGTAATTTTAGTTAAGTACAGAAATCTGATCCATGCATTCTGTCAATCTGGGTCTGATAGCAATTAAGTTGGAGAATCTTTGTGCAATTTAACAAAATTTCAACAAAACAAAAATGTCATTTTATATAATATCAATACATTATACAATAAGAAAATATCATACCTCACTTGTGGCAGCATAAGATAGTGAATACTATGTGTATCTTTGTCTGGAACTGAGGATAAGTCTATTAAGTGCCTTAAATTCTGGTACATCAGTTCAGTGATGAAGGGTGTGAAGGGTGCCTGTAAGACCATAATGTTAATATTTATAAGTTACCACAAAGACAATCAAAGCATTAATTGGAATAATCATTCCTACCAGGTTTGCCTCCAATTTATTAAAGCACAACTGGGAATTGTTTTATTATTTGTACACATGACCTCAATGAAATGTAGCTGTCATTGTGCAATATTAATTCAAGAGAATGTCGTAACATCAAGAAAAACTGACAAAGGATGATTACCAGCATTGGGCCAAGGTCTACATCGATAATAATGCTAAACTTAGCAGTAACGTATTATGACTTAGAAGCAGTCATAATATGGTCATTTTGTAAGTAATATGTTTGGGAATCTTTTGTTGTTTTAATAATGCTAAAAGAAAGTACAAAGAGTTTTCATACATCGTAAAGGGATCGATTTTGATTAAGTCCAAATACACGTGGCTTATTGACACTGGGCCTAGAAGCAGTACCAACTAGGACCAACAAATATGAAGGCTGTGCAGCACACTGAAGAATAAAGATCAAGAGGAGAGAGCAGTTAAGAAGGTTCCAAAAAGAAACAAGGCATTGTATGAAAATCTGTACAGGCAGAATACGGTTTCTGTGGTTGGATGCTGCCCATAGAAAACTAGCAAAATCGTTGATGGATAGGGTCTGGTATTCTGCTTGAAAGAACAAAGAGACTGAAACTGGGACCATACAGGTGGAACAGACTGCTACTATCTCAATGAGAGACACTCTTTGTTGCACCTGCTATTTCATGTGTAATCTTTTGCTGTTACTGATGTGCTTTATTGTCAATTCATGTTAATTTGCACCTATGATATTTCATGTTAAAAAGATACAAAAGGTGAAATCTCATCTGATAACTTCATGCTGGGTAATTTAGTTAATTTGTTTTTCTGGCTTACAGATCCCCCGGGATCCTAACATTAGCAGTGAGTATTGTTTTGACTAAGCAAAATTGGATAATTGGATAACAACTTCCAGGGTCTGACCATGCACAAAAGGTGGTAATTCAGAAATTTCTGTTAGATATAACCTGCACAAGCTGTGATCTGCCAGAGCCTCATTTACAGAATCAGACTAAAATTAACTGTGGTATCATCAAATCATGGTATTTTCCCAATTACCGACTAATGACACGAGAAGAGATTAGGACTGGGGCATTCAGGAGCAGTAGAGATAGCAAGAACTGCAGATGCTGGAAGTCAGAATTGATACAGTGTGGAGCTGGAAGAACACAGCAGGTCAGGCAGCTGCAGAGAAGCAGGAAAGTCGATGAAGGGTCTGACCTGAAACATCGGCTTTCCTGCTCCTCTGATGCTGCCTGACCTGCTGTGTTCCTCCAGCTCCACTCTGGGCCTATCGATATCCTGTTGTTTCTTTGGCAATTCTTCTCACTATCTGCAGCTCCCCCATCTTTATGTCATTTGCAAACTTACAAGTCCGGCCACCTACATTTTCCTCCAAATAACTTATATATATTACAAACAACTGGGGTCCCACCAATGATCCCTGCAGAACACCAGCGGTCACAGATCTCCAGTCAGAAAAACACCCTTCCACTGTTACTATGTAACAGTCTATGACCAAGCCAGTTCTGTATCCATTTCAGCAGCTTCCCATAGATCCCACTGGCTTCACTTTTTGTATCAGCCTGCCATGAGGGACCTTGTCAAAGACCTTGCCAGAGTTCAGGGAGACAAGATCCACCACCCTGCCCTCAATCATCATCATCACTTCCTCAAAAACTCAATTAAGTTTGTGAGACACAACCTCCCTCACATAAAGCCATACTGTCTATCAGTAATAAGCCTATACTTTACCAAATATGAGTAAATCCTGTCCCTAAGAGTCTTCTGCAATAATTTCCCTACCACTGATGTGAGGGTCATCGGTCTGTAATTTCCTGGATAATCTGTTACCCTTCTTAATCAAAGGAACAAAATGGCTATTCTCCAGTCCTCTTGGACCTCTCCTGTGACTAGAGAGGACACAAAGATTTCATACAAGGCCTCTGCAATTTCCTTCCTTGCCTCCCCCAGTATTCTTGGATAGATCCCATGAGGTGCTGGGGATTTATCTAACTTAATGCTTTTCAAAGCACGCAACACCTATTTTACATCAACATGCCCCTCCTGAGACTCACCATCCACCACATCCTTCTCCTTTGTGAATACTGATACAAAATATTCGTCAAGGACCTCACCCACTTCTTCTGGCTCCACACTCAAGTTCCCTCCTTGTACTTAAGTGGACCTACCTTTTCCCCAGCTACCCTCTTGCTCCTTATCTATGTATAAAACACCTTGTGATTCTCCTTAATTCTGTTTGCCAAGGACATTTCTTTGAGAGCTTTGCCGGTCTTTAGTCTCCTAAACCTTACATACGCCTCATGTTCCTTTTTGACTAAGCTCTCAATTTCTCTGGTCATCCAATGTTCCTGAGTCTTGCCATCCTTATCCTTCATTTTCACAGGAGCATGCTGATCCTGAACTCTAATCAATTGGCCTTTAAAGACTCCCAAATACAGATATGGATTCACCCTCAAATAGCGACCCCAATTTATTTTCCCCATTCCTGCTTAATATTGTCAAAGTTGGCCTTCTGCCAATTTAATACTTTCAACTGAGCACTAATCTTATCCATGAATAACTTAAGATTTACAGAACAATGGTCACTATTCCTGAAATGCTTCCTCACTGAAACTTTGATCACCTGGCCAGGCTCATTCCCCATTACCAGTAGTCCAAATAGTTGAACTACTTACATATTGCTTCAAAAAAAGTCTCCTGGATGCACCTAACAAACTGCCCTGATCCAAGCCTCTGGCACTAAGCAAGTCCTAGTCAATGCAGTGGAAGTTAAAATCACCCATCACAACAACCCTTTTGTTTTTACACTTTACCATAATCTGTCCACATATCTGTTCCACTATTTCCCACTGACTGTTAGGAGGCCTGTAATACAACTTCAAAGCGATTGCACCCTTCCTATGATTGAGCTCTACCCATATGGCCAATGCTGGATGAGCCTCTAAGGTGTCCCCCAATTCTCCCTAATCAGTAACGCAACTCCTCCAGCTCTTTTATCTCCCTGAGACATCTGAATCCCAAAATGGTAAGCTGTTCATCATGTCCCTCTCTCAACCAAGTCTCTGCAGTAGCTACACGTATTAATCCGAGCTCTAAGTTCAACTGCCTTACCTGTCATACACCTCACGTTAAAACAAATGCACTTTAAACTGCTGTGTTCAGCAATCTCTCCATCCGTTCTTCCTTTTAGCTTGACTGGCCTTAGTCTCTAACTTCTCCTTGATCATTTCATTTGCTGAGCTACTACTCTGTTTCCAAACCCCCTGCCACACTAGTTAAACTGAGGATGTTACCAAGCATGGTAACGAAATGTCTGCAAAACAACAAACCAGCTCAGCGAGCCTACCAACCTCAACCTCATCTCTAGTCAAACCCTCCCGAGTGACGCTAGCAAACGTTCCTGCCAGCATATTAGTGCCCCTCCAATTTAGGTGCAACCTGTTCTCCTTGAACAGGTCCCATCTGCCCTGGAGGACATCCCAACGATCCACATATCTGAAGCCCTCCCTCCTACACCAGTTCTTTAGTCACATATTTAATTGTATTATCTTCCTATTCCTAGCCTCACTAGCATGTGGCAGAGAGTAATTCCTGAGATTACAAACCTAGAGGTCCTGCTTTCCAATGCCCTACCTAACTGCCTGTACAGGACCTCATCACTCTTCCTGTCATTAGGATCAATGTATACCACAACCTCTGATTGCTCACCCTCCCTTCTGAGAATATCCCATGCCCACTCAAGAATGTGTGACCTTGGCACCAAGGAGGCAACACACCATTCTGGAGTCTCTTTTGCAGCCACAGAAATGCCTTGCCCCTGTCTATACAGTTCCATATTTCCATAGTGGTTAGCACTGCTGCCTCACAGCACCAGGGACTCGGGTTCAATTCCACCCTCAGGCGACTGTCTGTGTGGAGTTTGCACATTCTCCCCGTGTCTGCGTGGGTTTCCTCCGGCTGCTCCAGTTTCCTCCGACAGGTCAAAAATGTGTAGGCTAGGTGGATTGGTCATGCTAAATTGCCCGTAGTGTTCAGGGATGTGAGATTAGGTGGGTTATAGGGGGATGGGTCTAAATGGAATGCTCCAAGGATCGTTGTGGACTTGTTGGGCCGAAAGACCTGTTTCCACACTGTAGGAATTCTAAAAGAAAATTACTTCTTGTCTACTGCACTTTGACCCTCCCTGCTGTATAACAGAATCAGCTGTGGTGCCATCATTCTGGCTGCTGCTGTCACCATTCCCCAATAGGCAAACACCTACCTCCAACAGTATCCAAAACAGTATACTTGTTCAAGAGTCACAGGGGACTCCTGCACTGTCTGCCTGCCCCTTCTAGCAGTCACCCATCAATCTGCCTGACCTCGGATGTGACCACATCCCTAAAACTCCTATGATGTTTACTGCCTCCTGCATGCTCCTGAATGTGTCCAACTGCTGCTCCAACCGATCCACGCAGTTTGACTGGAGCTGCAATTGGACACACTTCCTGCAGATGTGGTTGTCAGGGACATTCAAACTGTCTCTCGTTTCCCAAATTCCATAGAAGCAAACTACACTGCTGACTGCACTTTTGCACCTTCTAGCAACTACTTAAGTTTTAAAAATTCTATTAAATTAATTTACAGCTAATTAGATGGTCCCTTGTGTTAGATTCTCACTAAAAAAAAATGCCAACTACATTACTCTAAACAACAGTCTAGGTACTACTCTAAATCCCAGGGCTGTACTACTCTACCACTAACTTAAATTCCATTACTCTAAACTCTTATGGGTATGAAAAGGTTAATGGAAGTCAAAGATTAGGAAAAAATAAACCACTGACAACTCCTTAGCGATCAAAAGCCCTTCCAGTCTACAGTAACCTCTGGAATGGTTATAAGATTCTCTCTTATTGGTCATTGTGTGGCAAAGATCTTTTCTGATCCTATTTTGGTTGTGGGACATGATTAGAGTCTAAACGTACTTCCTATCTTCTATTTTCTGATTTTGATATTTTATGCCTCAGTATGAATTTTCAAGCTGATAGTCTGAAGAGACTTGCTGCTTTTTTCCTGTCCACTGATGGTCCAAAGTAGGCACTGTGCAGGATCAGACAGCAGATTTGAGCAAGTTGTTGCTCAAATGCTTCCAAAGATTTTGTGGGTAGCTGTCTGTGAGTCAACATTAGTTAATACAAAATTCAAGTCATTATTCTTAAAGTCTTCAATATATATTTATATCACATGGCCAAATTGAAAAGACACATTTTTGAGCATGCTATATCAACACTGAACTCTTACAACAGTAATCAATGATTACACTCAGTATGGAGCTGATTTTCAAAAACGTTACATATACAGCAAAGTACATGAGAAAATAATTTGTTCAGAAAAGGTATAATTGATAAAGATTTTTAGCCAGTAATTATCCTATGTTCTTCAAGCATTTCTTGCACATAATTATTTTAGTGATATCACCTAAAGCAGGGAACAAAACTATGGAGCTTAATTTTAAAGGTAAAATGCCAGGTCTAACTTCGATCAACCAAAAAAAATTCAGAGAAAAGGCATGTGTGAGAAAATTGTGCTAGTTGAACCTAATACTGAAATTAGCTTTGAATGGTAATGAATGATCAGTTTTTGCCTAACTATTTCAGTGTAAAATCGATAAGAATCACTCCCAAATGCCCCAACCACACAAAGATTTAAGAAATTTGAGGATAGGTTCTGCCTTTATATCCATTTCCTGTAAAAACTGGGACTAAAATGAAGCATAACAGAAGCCAGTTCAACTACTTCATACCATATGTGGACCAAGGACAAAAACTATTTATTAGCAAAGTAAAAAGCATAACTTGCAGTCAATGTATGAAAAATTTGAGTTATTGGCAGCCAAACTCCCTCAAATCATGTTTGAGAACTCCCATATACAATGAAGCTGTTACGACATGCTTGTTGTTTACCTGGGTCAACAGCCTCTACTACCTCACTAAAAAAATTATCTAAACCTTTGTTAGGTATCCATGGTTATAAGTAACTCTAAGACCTTAGATATGCTTATTTAGTTAACAAAACCTTGTCATCACGTATATGCTTAGCAGTTAGCTGAAATAAATTCAATCACAAAAAAGCTAACAATCTTAAAACAAGCAAAAACACTTCTTCTGAAAGATCTCTCAGAAGCTCAAGTAGAAAATACATTAAATAGAAGAGGATCAACAACAGTGGCATTTTAACCACGTAACTATTATGTTACTAAATCAGAAAGACATGATTTAAAAGGCAATTGTTGAACTGATGCATTGTGTTGCATGTAAGTAACAAGTAATTTATATGTAGAATGAGACATTGAATAATTATAATAGCACCTTGTCCGAGGGGAAGGCAAGAAAAACAGGCAAAAGTGAACAATTTTTCAACAACTGCACAAATTTCAGATGCAAACATCATAAAAGTAAAATTATTGTTAAGTTTTCATACCATCAGCCGACACATGGAGAACAAAACACTGAACAGGGTCTCCAAAGCCCTTTGGCAATCTTCTACGCCACTTTCACCCTATCAAAGAGAAATTGTAAGCAGAATTACCAACAAATTCTCCTCTCTGAAACGCAATGATTGTTAAACGTTGGTAACCTTTTAAAGTTGGGTTATCTAAACAGTATTTTTATGGAAAGATGCTCCATGCCCTATCTATTACTAATAACCATCACAAACAAGAATCTAAATTTAATCCATACATAACGCCATTGATACTGAAACTGTAATTCATGAGCAGGTCTCAATCATCAATGGAAGAGGAACTAAGCACAAATCAAGGTGAGCTAATTCACTCAGAGATAGCAAGAACTGCCGATGCTGGAGTCAGAGACAACAGAGTGTGGAGCTGTAGGAATACAGCAGGCCAGACAGCATCACAGGAGCAGGAAAATTGACATTTCCGGTCGGGACCCTTCTTCAGAATTTGGGTCCCAACCCGAAATGTCAACTTTCCTGCTCCTATGACGCTGCCTGGCCTGCTGTGTTCCTCCAGCTCCACACTGTGTTATCAAGGGGAGCTACTTATCTTTTATTTAAATTGTAAGAAAGGAAATAGAAGGGCTTAATGAAGATGATCTCCATTCAAGGAAATTCAAAGTTTCCTACCTTTAATCTTTTGCGGTTCATTCGCACATACCAATTTGTCAATAAGTCCACAAATTTTACTAGTCTTGGCACCACAGTGTAAAGTCTATATGCTGTAATGAAAAGGTATTTTTTGAACACTAATTGATAAATATGAATGCAAATCTGAAGTTTTCACATTTTAATGTGATTAGCTCAATATATTTATAAATATAAATGATGAATAGGCATTAAATGCATTTTAAACATTTTTTTTCTAAATATAAAGTTAATTTCCAGCTGAGAAGTTATAGTTTATCAATATGAACAAAGGATAATACCCAAAGCAGTTAACGTTTCAGGATTGGACAAGGTGACAAAAGGAGGTCTCAGACAAATGGTCTCGGATATCCAAGTGTTTTCTTCCCCCACCACCCCACCACCCCACCACACCACCCCACCCCCCCACACCCCCCACCCCCCCCCCCCCACCCCCCCCCCCTCCCCGCCCCCAAAAAGGATTATGGATTTGGGCAAGACTGCAGCAAATTGTCGGGATTCAGATTGCAAATTTCAGGATATGGGGCAAGATTGGAAAAACTCTGTCATTGACGGTACAGCATGGATACAGAAAGAGAGCAAATATCCCATGCAGAAGAGTTAGAAGAATTGAGAGAAAGGTGAGAGAACATTCATGGATTTTGGGCCGGTTAGTGTTACAGAGGGGTGGAACCAAAAAGGAAACTGAAGGGAATAGAAATGACCTTAAATTTGATGTGTACAGTAGTGGAATGACTAAGTGGGATAATGTTTAAGCAATGAAGATAAGTTCTAGGTGGCATGTTTATCCATGCCATTGCTCAGGAGATCAATGAGAAGAGCCCTAAACAAATCAAATCAGAGGTAACAAAAACACAATGTCAGTACCAATACCACAGAAGATGAAGTAGATACGATGACATGCAATATTTATGAGATGGAAATTGTCTTCTTGGTGGATTGCACAGAAGGATCAAAGTTCCTTTCAGGTCAAAGAACTAAGGGCACAAAACATTGGGTTGAATATGAAAAAAAGAAGATAGCTGGCAGATTGGGGGGTAGGTGGGGATTCGGGGGCTATTTAAAGCACCACTTCAAAGAGACAAATTGATCAAATGTCTGCTTTAATTTAATTAAATGGTGGAGCCGAATAGGCACAGCCAACTTAAACAGAATTCCATAAAAGGAGCAATGAAATTATTCAAATATTCAGCCATCAGGAAAGCAATACCATTCTTCATGACACTGTATAACTGCAAGCTTTCCTTCAGTGTAGCATCTTTCGTGACTTCAGGACAGCACAAATATTTTACAGTCACTGTTGTAATGTGGGCAACGCAGCAATCTTCCTCACAACAAGGTCCCACAAACAGCAAAGTGACAATGACCAGATAATCCATTTTTTAATAACATTGATTCCAGGATATATAATGGTCAGGACATGGAAGAATTCCCCTGCTCTTTTACAAAACAATGCCATGAGATCCTGACTTGAGAGAACAGAAAAGATCATGGTTCAGTGTTTCATCGTTTCATCTGAAAGATAGCACCTCCAAAAATGTGGCATTTCCTTAGTATTGCAATAGATTTTGCAAAATTTAGAGAGTTATGAATTTACATGGGGATTTATTCTTTTTTTTTCAAATTAGACATAGACCTGGACTATGGTGAGAGTTGAATGAGCTTTTTTTGCACCTTCATTATGATCTTCAAATTACCGAGCATATATTGTAAAAATAAAGTGAATTATTAACCCTGCACTAAATACCCTGGAAAGGAATATTGAAGATAACTAAAAGGTAGTTACGGTAATTATATTTTTTC
The DNA here is from genome assembly GCF_021869965.1 of Rhincodon typus. NCBI lineage: Eukaryota > Metazoa > Chordata > Chondrichthyes > Orectolobiformes > Rhincodontidae > Rhincodon > Rhincodon typus. The sequence goes on from NC_063347.1 coordinate 18,752,392, forward strand.
TTTAAACATTTCGCCATTTTCATGATTACCTTCCATTTCTGCCTTGAAAAACTGAATGAGTGATTGCGTGAATGAAAGTATCCATTTATCCATAATGTTATCACTGTCCTCAATGGTACTTTCATTGAAAAGGAACTGGATACCTTCTTCCTGGAATGAGAAATTTAACAATAGTTTAAAAATAACTGAGCATTCTACAGTACACATCATAGTACATATCACAGTCCACTTTAACATTTTCACATTTAAAGATATATATTATGACATTAAGCTAATATTTCAATCTACATATTTCTATACACTCGGGTGGAAGTGTACTTAAAAAATTCCTGCAAATGTACATATTGTTATATCTATGTGGAGTTGCATGGAAATATTCTCCTGTACCTTGTGCAGTCTCTGAACATTCTGAACAAGGAACCTGTATGCATTGTACCAAGGCAAGAAAACATCCTTCAGAATATCTCTCACTCCTTCCTCTTTAAAGCGTAAATTTTCTGCTCTCACAACTGGGGAATTAATGAGGTACAGCCTGCAAAAGAACATTTACACAGTTCATGAAAAAAATGGCACACATAGTTAAACACAGTTAAAATTACGTCTATACAAAATTTCTGCAAAATAATGTAAAAAGTTTTCAAATGTAAATGCAATTATTATTGCAGGATATCTTGTCTTTAAAAGTAACTTTGATGAGTAATCTGCAAAAGCATGATATACAAATTAAAGTAATGAGAAACTTGTGAAAAATTAACTTATCTTCAAAGGTGTGCCTTTCTTCAAAATAGTCTGGTAATAATTATATTTCCTATCATACCATTAAAATAGATTAAATATAAATTGCTAAACAATTAAGATAAACAAATTCAGTTAAATAATGTTATTATATCTCACCTATTTGACAGAATTCACTATTTACAAAAGATACTCAAAGAAGCGTATTTCACTTCTAGGCAGACAACGTCATTTTATATTAGGAATTTAATCATAAATTGGCAGTTTAATGATGTTTAACAGACTTCACTTTCTGGTTCGGTTCAAACTTTAACATAATGTGACAGATTATATTCGTGTAAAATGCATTACTTATAATTTACCAGTATTTATTTGAAAGTCCAATGTTTTTGATAGGAAATTTGCTGAAATTGGTTTCCTACAACTATTATCTTTACAATCATCTATTTTCATAACCACATGTCAAAAGTATTAAACTAGTACAAAGAAGGAAAACATTTCTTAGACATATACACAAAGTTAATCATAATTTAGATTTGTGAATGTTTTAGGTCCTACTATGATGACGTGATATTTCAAATCGACTAGGAGATTTTTAGGAGTATTTAAATAAGGGAATTTATTTAACCAAAGGATTCAGTCATAATGCACAAAGAAGCACAGGCGACACGGTGGCTCAGTGGTTAGCACTGTTGCCTCACAGCACTAGGGACCCAAGTTCGATTCCATCCTTGGGTGACTGTGTATACGGAGTTTGTACGTTCTCCCCATGTCTGCATCGGTTTTAACTGAGTGCTCCGGTTTCCTCCCACAGTCCAAAGATGTGCAGGTCAGGTGGATTGGCCATGCTAGATTACCTGTAGTGTTCAGGAATGTGGAGGGTAGGTGCTTTCACCATGGGAAATGTAAGGTTACTGGGATGAGGTAGGGAGGTGTGTCTGGGTGGGACACTCTTAGGAGGGTCGGTGTGGACTTGTTGGGCCGAATGGCCTGTTTCCACATTGTAGAGATTCTATGAACAAACTGTGCAGTTGGTTTCAATGTAAACTGTCCACATCATGCAGTGTGAATGATGTTAATTTGAAACATGATGCAACTAGAAGTGCATTAAGTAACCACAAGCAAACAAAAAAAAAATGCAGGATTGGTATCTGCCCATTGTCATGGCCTCAAGTTATCTATTATATCTTAGTCGCTATGCCTAGAAACAGTGAACAATGTAGAATAGGTATTGATCTGTAGAACTGTCGTGGAAATAAATGTAGGAAACACTTGAAATTTCAAGAAGGGATAGGGAAATTCTGTATAAAACAGAGACATAGTTAAGTTATGTAAAACCCAAAAGAACTGCAGATGCTGTAAATCAGGAACAAAAACAAAGTTGCTGGAAAAGTTCAGCAGGTCTGGCAGCATCTGTGAAGGAAAAAACAGAATTAACATTTCGGGTCCGGTGACCCTTCCTCAGAACTGGTGGTGGCTGGGAAAACGTCATTTTATATGCAGAAAATAGGGAGGTGGGTGGAGTAGGCAGTAAACGATAGGATAAAGCCCGAAGAGAGAGAAAGACCGTTGGACAGACAAAGGAGTTGCTAACGATCAGGCTGGGAAGGGGAATAGTTGGAACTCTCCCATGTCCCAGCACCCTATCCCACACACCACACCTTGTTACCACATAGCCTGCCATTACACACCCCCTTTTGTTAATCACTAACAGTCCCCATTAACAACTATTCACCCTCCCAGCCTGATCGTTAGCAACTCCTTTGTCTGTCCAACTGTCTTTCTCTCTCTTTTGGCGCTGTCCTATCGTTTACTCCCTACCCCACCCACCTCCCTATTTTCTGCATACAAACTGATGTTTTCCCAGCCACCACCAGTTCCGAGGAAGGGTCACCGGACCTGAAACGTTAACTCTGTTTTCTCCTTCACAGATGCTGTTAGACCTGCTGAGCTTTTCCAGCAATTTTGTTTTTGTTCATAATTAAGTTATGGTTTTTGGGTATAAGAAATTGACTCAAAATAGCACTATTTGAAGTATTTTAATGGATGAGGAGAAACAGGAATGCTATAAATGTGATAAAATTGACAGATTATCTAGACAAACTGATAGACTGAACCTCCCTCATTATTCTTAATTACTGTAAATGATGTTCTCATTAGTACTTCAATTGTACACCCAATTTATCAGCTTCGGCATCTCATATCACTTGAATACATGTACTCAAGATCATTTGAATTGCTGAATGAGAAAAAAAATGTTCCCATAGTCACTAGATACAATACAGTAGAGTTGTTGACCAGTGGGAATCTCTCACGCTGAGTTAACAGGTCAATATTGTTCAGAAAAAGGCTTAAAACACCATGTACACTGTCATTAGATGATGTACATTTTACCTCAGTGCATCTGCGCCATAGCTGTTGACAACATGCATCGGATCGGGATAGTTCTTTTTACGTTTACTCATTTTCTGACCATCGCTACACAGATAGGAGAACAGAAACATGATTCACTAATCACATTTTATTAATTTCATGCATGTCTGCATTGAAAATAAAAGAAATGTTATACTTACACAGAATTTATTTCAAGTTTGGTTTTTATCAAGGCAGCAATATCTTACTAATTCCAATTCTGACAAGATCATATCAATGGTGAAGTCAGCTTCAGAGGTATTCTAATTTATTAGCATCAAACATTCAACCATATTTTCTTTATTGTTTAATTAACTTCTTTGGCAAAATTCTTCTCTTAGCACCTAAATATTATGTTGATTTCTCTTCAAGCCCAGTTCTCATTTCCTTTAAATCTACCCTTACTTCCACACAAAAAAATAACAAACACTCTATAGGCACATCCAACATTACATATTTAAAAATCTTTGTGGAAAGGCTTCCATTCAGTGTATTACAATTTCCTCCATTTCCTCAGAAAACAAAATATTCATTGAGAATATGAGCTAGTTAATTCCACTGCAGGAAATGAAATTAATTTGACATGATTAAGGCCAATTGCTTTTGAGTTCCAGATGCAGCAGAATGCAGAAAAACCCAAACAAATTTTGAGCATCATTTCTGACAACTCTGAACAGATTCTATTCTCCTCTCATATTATCATTCATCTCAACTGTCTCTAACCGTGCCACAGTGTGAGACCAATGCTTCCCATAGCTTGTCACAAATATTTTATAAGTTAATACGAGGATAACGTTTGGAACTGAATGAGCTCAAAGCTTTTTCAGCCTTTTACCTATTATCACCCTCCACCAGTCACCGCTGCCACTTCAAACCTACAGGTACCTCCCAAATGTGAAGTCAGCTGACCAAGAAGAGAAATGGGTAAAACTACTGTAATACTCCATCCAGACTACAACAGCTGCTTAGGAAAATCAATTATAATTTAAACTGGTTACAGTAAAGTTAATGCTAACAGTTTGATCTTTTAATGATGAGTAATCAATGTTTACAACACCCAAAATATTAACTAGAACATGAATGCTTAACAGAAAACAATGTTTCAATTATAAGAGATAATTATGCTGCTAACCCCTATTATAACTTTTGATAATACTGAAAAATCAAATATAATTTTAATGTTTACTGATGTGGGAAAGTTAAACAAGGGCATACCTTGCCAGTACTAGACCATTGACTATTACATTCCTGAAAGGTGGTTTTCCAAACAGAGCAGTAGACAGTACCAATAGAGTATAAAACCTAGAGAAATACAGTTTATGAAGTTAGAAAGTCTGAGTAAGTTTTCTGTTATAATATTAGGTTCTGATTCAAAGAACATCAATGACTTATACTCACATCATACAATGCAATACTTCACTAAATGAACTACATTTCTTCTTTGATTTAATAGCAGGAGAACACCGTTTGACCTTAGAGCCCCTCCACCATCAGTAAAATCATGGATGATCTCTAATCCGCGCTATCATCTTAATTCTTAGTTGTCAAAAATCTATTAATCTCTGCACTGAATATATTCAACAGCCCTTTGAGAAGAAAATTCCAAAAAAGAATCTGCAATCTAATTACACCTAATTTCAGTTCTTAAAAAGTTGTTTGCTTATTCTGAAACAGTGACACCTAATACTTAACTCCTTAACTAAAGGAAATATTCTATTGGTGTCCACCCTGTCAAATCCTTTTAAGAATTTTATATATCTCAATAGATCACTTGTAATTCAAAACTCTCGGAAATATTAGTTCCTGTCTACTCAACGCCTATTCATTGTAATGGCAGGATTGTACATGGATCAGCCTTGCCAACCTTGTCTTGTGAATAATCTCTCCCTGTGTTGTTTCCACTGCTTAGCAGATAAAATAATTTACAAAAGGTGACACCAAAATTAAGAGGATATAGCCATCAAGAAAGAGTGAATAGATGGGGCTTTTTAAATCAAAGTAAGTGAGGTGACTTCTGAGGCCTTGAAAATTAAGAAGGGTTTGGAGGGTACATGTAAGCTGAATATTTCCACTTGTTAGAAAGTCTTAAACTTGACAAGTGGAAATGTTGTAGCACCACCAATAGCATGAAGATGCCACTACAGCACGAATTCAGACAGGGAGCTTCCATTATAAATGTGCATGTAGAAATTTAAATGAAAATACAATAAAAAGGGGGAAATGTAATATCAGATTTTAACTTGCAGACTGAACTATGTTTACACATCCCAGTCAGTTACCTCCTAACTTCTAAATCTACTTCACTTTAAAATTACAATAGGTTTCCACTTCATGTGCAATACCTCAAAAGTTTGACAAATTATGTTGAAGCCATGCCCCCACCACACACACACCGTAGCTTGTAATTTTACTTAAAATCAATGATTTTTTAAAAATCTTGACAATACGAGAGGAAGGTTCTTTGCTCAAAAATTCAAAGTATGAATATTCTGAAAGTCGGCAGTTCAGTTTAATTCTTTAGAATATGTATGTTTCTTCAATAAATTGGAGGAAATGCATTCAATCTCCAATAAACATTTTTCCTCCAATATTTTTCTTTTGTGACAAATATTAGTCAAAATGGTTGTGTTTTAATATCAGAATCTGAACAGTCATGGATGGTATGGAACACTGTGCAATCTCAAATATCCAGCATACAAGTTCAGCAAATGTTGGCCTGTATTTCAATGGGAATGGAATATCAAAATAAGGAAGCCTTGCTAAAATTATACAAGGCACTAGTCAGACCATAGCTGGAATAGTTTGAACAGTTTTGGGCCCTTATCCAAGGAAAGTTATATTGATATTGGAGGCAGTCCAGATAAGGTTCACAAGGCTGATATCGGATACGGAGGCACGAACTTATGAGGACAAGTTGTGTAGGTTGGGCCTGAACCCATTGGAGTTTAGAAGAGTAAGTGACATGCAAAATTCTTAAATGACTTGACAGGGTAGGTATGAAGAGATTATTCCCCCTTGTGGGTAAGTCTAGGACCAGAGATCATAATATAAAGAGTAAGGGGTCACCCTATTAGCATAGAGATAAGAATTTCATCCTTCAGAGGATAGTGAATTTGTGGAATTCTTTACTGCAGAGGGCTGTAGAACAGGTCATTCAGTATATTCAAGGCTGAGATAGACAGATTTTGAGTCAGTAAGAGAATCAAGGGCGATGAGGAAAAATCAAAAAAGTAGAGCTGAAGATTATCAGATCAGCCATGATCACATCGAATGACACAGGAGACTCAATCAGCTGAATGGGCTCCACCTTATGGTCTTATCTGATCGGTTAGTTGTGGACTGGTTAACTATTACTTGGTGCTCACTCTGCTTGATATCCAAGTAGTCTTGTTTTGTAGCTTCGCCAAGCTTACACCTAATTTCTAGGTATGCCTGCTGCTGCTCCTGGCATGCCCTCCTGCTTTCTTCATCCTCCTGATTTGATGGTAATGGTAGAGCGGGGGATATGACATGTGATGAGATTCTGTGGCTGCTGGTGGCCGACAGCACCTCCGGTTGCTTGATCTGTTCGAAGTCTTTCTCAGGTAGCTCAGTCCAAGTGCTACACAACTCCATATTCTCAATGTGAAGACAGGATTTTATCTCCACAAGGACTGTGCAGTAGTTACAGTTACAGATACTAACACGGACAGTTGCATCTGTAACAGACAGACTGGCAAGGAGAAAATCAAGCATGTTTTTCCTTCCTTTAGCTCTCTTACCATCTGCCACATACCCTGTCAAGCAGCAACATTCTTTTGGACTCAATCAGCTCAATCAGTAGTGATGCTGCTGAGCCATTCTTGGGGATAGACTTTGAAGTCCCTCATGCTGGGTACATCTGCACCCTTGCCATTGTTAACAATGAGAACACCCTCCTTCATGTATTCTGGCACTATCACCATACTACAAGGGATAGACTGTCTCCAAGTGGTGCTCAACACTGGATGAGTACTGAAACCAGGGCCAGGGCATGGTCATCAGTTGGAGGTTACCTTGCTCATGTTTCATCTGGTGCCATGAGACTCCCTAGGGTCCAGCATTAACATTGAAGCATCCAAGGACGACTCTCTCTCAACTTTCTATCACTGTGCTGCCACCCCTGCTGGGTCTGTCCTGATGGTATTGATGTTGTCTAGGGGATTTTGTGTAAGGTAAAATTTCATGAGTATAACTATGTCTGGCTGTAGTTTGACTAGTCAGTGAGACAGCTTTGCTAATTTTGGCACTAGCACTATTAGAAAGGAGAACTTTGCAAGGTTGACAAGGCTGTCTTTGCTGTTATTGTATCCAGTGCCTTAGTCAATGCCAGAAGGTGCATCTGGTTTCATTCCTTTCTTTAAACTTGGTAGTAGTTGATACATCTGAATGGCTTACCATTTCAGGGGCCAGTTAAGAGTTAACCACACTGTTGTAGCTATTGAGTCATATGTAGGCCAGATCAGATAAGGATGCCAGTTTCCTTCCCTAAAGAATATTAGTAAACTAGATAGGCTTCTACAACCACTGATTATGGTTTCATGGTTATCATCAGACCATTACTTCCAGATTTCTACGGAATTCAAGTTTATCTGCTGTGGTGAGATTCGAATCAGAGTACACAGAACATTAAATTGGATCTCTGGATTACTAACACAGCAACAATACTGCTGGCCATTACTTTCACCAGATCTATATTCATTTATTTTGTTTGCTGCAGTAAAAACCTTAAAGCATGAAATCTTGACCCTTCGCAATTGATGTTGGAGCTGGGAAAAACATGCACTGTATTTTTAGAATATGATATTGACTTCTACAGGGATCATAACATTTTACAAACTCTAACATCTTCACAGGAAGAAACAATTTCACACATCATTATAGTTCGCTACTGAAGCTGACAAAAAGTGACTGAACAGCAATTCTAATGCCTATTTTCTCAATTACAGAAAAATGATTTCATCTGAAATGTAGCATTTTTTATTCAAAATATAGGATTAATTCATTACAAGTTGAAATTTAGTGTTCAACTACAACTATTTAATGTTTTCAATATTTCTTTCAGTCTCTATTTATTTTCCACCTTGCAGCACTTAAGCAAATCAAAGTTTCAAATTTTTTGTGAAATCTCACTTGAAGACCACTAAGGTAAATGTAGGGAAAAATCAAAATATATTGGTACAATAAAAAGCACAGCTGAGTGTCTTGGGTGATGATATATTGTCATGGTAGTACCAAGCCTTACATAACCTGGAAATGTGATGTACAGGAACTGGTCACAAGAAGAGAAAAATGTTCTATTCTCACCCATGAACAATTCACTAAAAGGATTAAATTTCAAATTTGAGGTAAGTGAATTGTTAGTTTCAATTATACTGCACCCACTTGAATACTCCAAGTTTATGGAATTAATCACAAGATAACAGAATTGAATTGCTACAGTAGCAATTACTTCTTTACCATCCTCTTGTTTGGTCAATTCCTTCAGCAATGAAGTCTGCTGGGAAGGTGTCTTCAAACTCTCTTTTGTTTTCGAAAGGATAGTGAACCTGAGCATATGGCATGCTTCCACTTTCAAACCAGCAATCAAAGACCTCAGAAACTCGTTTCAGAACACCTTTTCCACAGTTTGATGGGATTGTGATGTTATCAACACTGGAACATAAAGTATAATGATCAATGCATCAATGGAAAGTTTGAAAAGGCAAGTAACAATAAGCAAATATTGCATTCTGCAGGAAGCACATTTATGACCACAAACATCATGCGTTCTGTGTACAACAATGACTGTTCTTTTAAAGTGCTTCAGTGGCTGTAAGGCACTCTGGGAAATGCTAAGGCCAAAGAAATGTTTTATAAATAAAAATATATCATTTCTGCATTACAAATAATTTTCCCTATTTTGGAAGATATAGACCTTTATATCAGGACCCAAGCAGTCATTCTTTATGTATGGACAGACATTGAACATTCAATTAGCTATTTCAATAAGGACAGTGATATAGCAAAGCCAACAGCAAAGCTTATTCAGTGTTAACATGGATATGTTCACTAACAAGAGCCAAAACTGTAAATATGCAATGCTATTCCTGCTTTCTGCTCCAGAAGCATGGATATCTGTTATGATGCTCAGACAATGGAATTATCCGTTACCATCTAGGCTGGGAATTGAACACAGAAGCCTCCTTATCGGAATGGTTCAGCAGCAACAATGTAACATGTCTGTAATTTCTCCTTCAACGTGATCACCCCAACAATTAGATAACAGAGTAACTTTACTTAGATCCACAAATAATGATGCGACAAAATTTTTTAATCTACAGTTCACTCACAAAATTGTATTCTGCACATTTTTCCAACTTCCATTTTCATTCAGAGAAAATGATGGATATGGAGGAGAAAGTTAAGACAGCTTCTTCCTCCACAGTTGCTGCCAGACCTGATGAGTTTATATTATTTTGTGTGTTTGTTACAATTGTCTAATGTTTATAATCACCTAATTATTGGATGAGCAAGACATAACTTAAACAGGTGGGTGCTACAATTTTAACATTTGTTTTGTGATCTATGATGTGGAGGTGCCAGTGTTGGACTTGGGTGGACAAAGTCAGAAATTGCATTACACCAGGTTATAGTCCAACAGGTTTATTTGAAAACACAAGTTTTTGGAGCCTCAGTCCTTCGTCGGGTGTTAGTGAGAGAGGTAGTATCAGACACAGAATTTATAAGTAAAAGATCAAATGTGCACACCATTGATGAGGATGTACTAAAGAAACGTAAGAAGCTGTTAAATCTTTAATCAGTTTGAAGGCTTTAAACAATTAATATGTAAATCCCCGAATTCTTTTCGATGCATGTTAGGTGTGAGACCTAGTTTAGAATCTGTTTGTATTTTAGTTTGGAGTCAGACTGGTTTTATTTCTACAGTAGGAACTTATGAAATGCCACATTGACTGACTGTCTATAAATTGTGTGCTTTTTGAACAAAATAAAATGTATCTGCAAATACAAATTCACCCCATAGATTCACGTGTGTGTGTGTGTGTGTATGTGTGTGTGTGTGTGTGTGTGTGTGTGTACGTGTGTGAAAGAGTGACAGAGAGAGCGGGCGTGACAGAGGGAGGCGGGGGGGAGGGTGTGAGATCTACTCGATCTTGCATGACATTATACATATGAAATGAAGGGCATAGGTTTTTATGGCAGGGTGCACTGATGTGATTTTGTACCAATTTTCAAGACATGCTTGTTTGTATATACCTAGTGTGATTTTCTACATTCACATATACACCTGAAATTGCCTATGTGAAAATACTACGGATAACAGTGAAGAGGTTATGATGAGGCTGTAGGCAGATATGGCACGTAAACCAACCATTTAAATCAAGATGAAATTTAAAGTAGAAAAAATGTAGAGTGATATTGTGACAGAAATGAAGGAGATGTAGTGTTACAGGGCAAGACAGGAAAGTGGCCACCATGAAATCAGTCATAATTTTCTTAAATGGCAAAGCAGGTTCAATGAGCCAATCACATACTGCTATTCTTATGATCTCAGAATTAGAGCTCCGGAAGCTTGCAAATGCTTAGGATGGCAGAGTCTGGGGCAAGATCATGAAAAATTTTTTACAGGATGAGATGGATTGTCGATGAACATGCTGGTGGCTGATTGCTCTCTTCAGACAATTATGAATGTTCCTTCGTTGAATATATTTAGACAGAGATTTCAGGTCTCAAGAAACTTAAGGATTAGGAAGCAATCAGGAAAGTAGAATTGAGGGAGAAGGTCATCAAGGGACCAAATGGACTACTTTTGCTCCTTTTACTCAAGTTCTCAAACAATAAATATAATCTATTCCTGAGTTTTGTTATCAGTTACATTACTGACATCCTTCACACTAAACTTGAAGAACAAAAAACAACTTATATTCCAGATTGGAATGGCATTGTTTGGTTTTCAGGACGAGGTAACCTTACAGCTGTGGCTTCTTTCAAAAAGCATTTTATTTTTGTTCCCAGACACTGCATTGAGAAATTGCTTCATGAAATTCAGGGCCAGTGTTGGATACATCAGCTATTACACCACATACGTAAAACAGTTGTCCATGAAAATTCAATGCATGCTTTTTTAAGAAAAAGCGTTTGCAATTGCGTAAAATAGGTAAATCTTAGATTGATACAAAGGTCAATTTTTCAATTCAGCATTTGTACTTCAGCCATTTAGACAGGCTTCCTGTTCCAGTTAGTCAAAAATAAACAAGCAAAATATTAACTAATGTAGATTGTAGTTTTGACAAACATATTCTATTGAAACATTGAAGAGACTGGTTGCAAAATATTGTGATACCCGAATTAACGCCTCTAAAAAAAAAATTCTGGGCATAACTTAAACTAAGTTATTAGGGATTCTGTTTTAGTGTCAATGGCAGTTTTGAACTCCTATGGATCAACTGGAAGTTATAATCACTTGTGAAAAACATTATTTTTGAAAGTCTTGTTGTTTGCACTGCGAGAAATACATTCTGAAAGGACATTTTAAACTGTGGTTTGATGGATTCTATCTTTACACTCAGTATTTTCCTATATCTAACAATTCATGGGGATTGTTTTATCTGCAATAATCTGCGCAAAACAATATTGCAATTTTCTGTTTAAAGAAAAGATACGGTGCACAACCTAAGTGATATTCAGTAGTAGATACAATTATTAGTGGACAATTGATCATTCCCTAACATTTGACAAACAAAATGGTCGTTGTTAGCTATCCTATTTACAGCACATAGTTTGAGGTCTGATCAAATTTAGTTAGAAAGCCAAAACCAATGTAGAATGCACCAACTTCTTCAGATGAGACATGGTAATTTGCAAACTGAAGAGGGAAAAACTCGCACTTAAACAGTCCTTTTCATCAACGTTCCAGTGTGCATAACAATTCAGAACTTACTTGGAAATTCAGTCACTGTTGTAATGCAGGGAAATATGGTGGCCAATTCGCACACAGCAAGGTCCCACAAATACCAATGTAATAACAATTAAATAGTCTATCATTTCGATGTTGCTGAAAAAATAATTATTAGCATGACACTAGGGATTACTGCTCGTTATCGTCAAAATAGGGCCATGGGATTTTTTGCTTTCATTTGAGAGAGCAGACAGCTGCTTGAAATTCTTTCCAAACGATGATACCACCAACACAGCAGCAGTTCCTCAACTGCGAGCTTATATTTGGTTACTCAAGTCTTCAAGCCTCAGTGTGACTTGAACTTACAACCACTGACGCAGCAGTGAGAGTACTACAAGCTGAATTATGATTAACATTACTTGTGCTCTAGAATCTGGACTGGGGCTTCAATTCTCAACTTTTGACTGAGCCAAGACTGCTTTTAAGCTGGTCAAACACAGAATAGTGCTAATCTAATTACAACATTATATTGCTAACCAAAGTTCACCTCAATAGGTTTATATTTTGGAGTCAGAGCGAACCACCTGATTAGACAAATGGAAAAATGCAGCATCTAAAAAAATTAATAGAACATCTATAACATACACATTTTAAAATAAAGTATCACCTTTCACGATGAAGGTCTTCAACTTGAATTCCACTCAGCTCCTCCAATTCTGCCACTGATCCCACACATACCACCTGACAAAGGAATAATATTTTACTTGATACAGCATTCCTGTACACCAAAACTATCTATTATTATGGCAACAACCAGTAGAAACAATTTGAATGAAGCAATTCTGATTAACTGTAATCACACAGAGTAGCAACAAGCAGGTAGCATCAGTCAATACAGAGTGGAGCTGGAGGGACACAGCAGGTCAGGCAGCATCAGGAGAGCAGGAGAGTCGACGTTCCTCCAGTTTAACACTGTAGTGACTCTGACTTCAGCATCTGCAGTTCTTGCTAAACCCAGCTGGCATACAATCTAGAGGTAAACTTTATGGTAAGATGCACCAATATACTACAAAATACATTCAGGGATTTGTTTCTTCTTGCCTCAAAAACTATCATATGCAGGAATATGTAAATCAATCCAAAACAAAAAACACACAAGTATATTCTCTTTGCCTTATTATGGTGAATGCATACCATCCTTTGACATGAGTAGAGAACTCACTAGGGTGCGAGCAACAGTCAACGCTCAAAATATATACAGACATACTGTTGAAATGCAACCAACTGGATAAAATTATACAGCTTATTATTACGACACATTGGCAATGCCCCAATGACAACTACACTCCACTTCATCCTAACAAGGAAACCAGGCTGGGTGGTCACTCACAAGCAGTGCTTTGGAGTTCCACAGACTTGTAGGCTCCAAATTACTGAGTCTGCCATAAAAGAACGATTTTACTTCAATCTTGCAGCTCTAAGCATTTGCATTGTGACATGCTGTGTTGAATAGCGACTGCAATTAATTAACAGTGTGCTTTAGTTCAGTTTCCAAAGAAATATGTCCCTCAGCAAATTAAAAAGAACTTCCAGATATGAAACATGAATCTAGCATCTTGATTTGTTGACCTATTGATTAAACACCAGATCAAAGTTTTAATCATAATTTTGAGATATTCTCTGTTCTGGGTGTGGAGACAGGTGTAGGGAGAAACAAAGTGAAAAGGCAAGATTACAAGAGACCATTTCACCTGCTAAATCAGGTCAATATGACAACAGAGCAGTTTCTTTAAATGTTCCATGTTACAATAGACATAAAAGATTTTTTCAGTGACAGATGTCTGACTTATAGGGATTTAGCTTCAGGTTTTATTTTGAGACTTTTTCCTCCCACAGATGCATTGAGAATTTCATCAAATCACCTCGAGTTGGATTGTAATTCAGATTCAACGGTAAACAACCAGGATTCTAATGCACGTCATGTAAAGAACAGATATGTAAATGTCACCCCTCACTAGGTAGCACACTATAAATTATGGTCAGCTATTCCCGGAGTCACCACAAAAGTTAAAAAAAAGTTATGCAAAATTCCCAATTTATCTGTCATTTTGACCCAATTCTTTATAAATGTAAACATAGACCAGGTTTCTGTTCTTAACAAGAATGACTATTTATTACAAACAAATCAATTCTAGATGCTGGTAAAACTATGAACTGACAGCATAAAATTCACCTCTTTAGCTTGCTCAGGTATTGAATAAGATCATGGCTCTCATCACATCCTGCCATCCCAAACACAACCTATTTATACTAACCCGAAGCTTTCTCTTCATGAACCAATCTTTTATCCTTGCTGATAGGTTACACCAATACCACAAGCTCTTGGTTTGTGAATCTTTGACATGGCACCTTGTCAAGTACCTGCTGGCAGTCTCTACTGGGTCTCCTTTATCAATGCCATCTGTTACTTACTCAAACCAGTCTAATAAATTAGTTAAACACGATTTCCTATTCACAATCATCTTGACTCTGTCTGACCTCATTGAGATTTTCAAAGTATCTTGTTATAACCTCCTCAAAAATAGATTCCAGCATTTTCCCCTTTGAAAAATAAGCCAATGCTATACAGCCTATAGTTTCTGGTTTCCTGACTCCTTCCCTTTCTGAACAGAGAAGTCATGTTCGCTGTTTTCCAAATTGATGGGATTTTTTTCAGAATCGAGGGAATGTTGGAAAATTAAAACATCGACTATCTAAGTAACCAGCAGTTGTACTTAGTATCCTTTCCTAGATTTCAAAACATAACACGCAGCCTCAATTAACTTATAGACATCATGTATTACAGGAAAAGTCCATTTGAAAAAGTATCTGCATTTCAATAAAAACCAAAAGGACTGTGAATGCTGTGAATCAGAAACAAAAACAGAAATTGCTGGAAAAGTTCAGCAGGTCTGGCAGCACCTGCAGCGCGAAATCAGAATTAATGTTATTATTTCAATGGTCGTGCTGTGCCTTCGCCAAAACTAATGAGTTCTCATAAAAGTTGTTACAAGAGTATAAAAACTAATTACACAACATTTGACAGACATCTATGACATCATTGTTACTTTAGACATCTGTCATGAGATTGTGCTACAAATTAAGATATTTGGTACAAAGAAGTCTCCCAAGTACTTTGTTGTAGATAATCAAAAGGAGGTGAATAAAAATGTTCAGTTAACAAACAGCTAAATTTCATTAAACTGATCAGAATTTGGAAAATCACATTCATTCAATCAATGCACTCTGGAGTAATATATACACAAAGTGAGACAGAGATCTCAGTACCTTTAGAGAGGTGAATTAGGGCAATTTTAGGAATGGTGCAGCATTTATTCTAATTTAGGACTTTTTTTATTCATTAATGGAATGAGGATGTTGCTGGCGAGGCTAGAGGGCAGTTTTTTTTAAGAGCCAACCTCATTGATGAGGGTCTGGAGTCACATGTAGGCCAAACCAGATGAAGGTAGCAGTTTCCTTCCCTAAAAGGACACTCGTAATGCAGATGGGTTTTTTCAACAATCAGCAACGGATTCATGGTCATAATTACACTCTTAATTCTAAATCTTTAAAAATTGTTTTCAAATTGCACTATCTGTCGTGGCGGGATTTCAACCTGCGTTCCCAGGATATTACCTGGGTCTCTGGATTAACAGTCTAGTGATAATACCACTAGGCCATCGCCTCCCCTATTGCACCACAGATAAAAAGATGTAGATCTCTGCCTATAGTTTCATCATATTGCAATGCTGACAACAGACTCAAAATCAAAAGGCAGCTCCCAGATCTGTTAACACCACAGAAGTAAAATCTGCCAGAATGTTTCATAAATCATTTATTTTGATGTTCAGCTTTGCAGCAAATTATCCTTTAATGAGATAAGGCATCTTTAATACACATTCTAGTCATAAAATGTGTTAGACAGGTTTTGTTTATAATGAGACATCAATGGAGTGCATCAGCTATATTTCCCTACAGTAATCTGTCACGCAACCAACCAGAGAGCAGGCTATCTTGGATCTGGTAATGAGGCCGATTTAATAACTGATCTCAGAGTAAAAGATCTCCAAGGAAACAATGATCATAATACGGTGAATTCAATATTCTGTTTGAGAGTGAGGAACTTGGGTTGGAAACAACAGTGTTTAACTTAAACGAAGAGAATTGCAATGAAATGAGGATACAATTAGCTCAAGTGAACAGATTGACAGAAATGACAGTAAGCAAGTAGTATCAGGCATTTAAGGAGGTAATTCATGACTCTCAGCAAAAATACATCCCAGTAAGGAGGAAACATTCTAAAAGAGAAATAAACCAACTATGGCTAACCAAAGAAATTAAGGAGAGTATTAAGTTGAAAGAGAACACATATTAGGAGGCGAAAGTCAGTGATAGCCCTGAAGATTGGGATAAATTCAGAATCTAGCAAAGGAGTACTAAAAAGATTTTTTAAAGAAGAGAAAATAAACTATGAGGGCAAATGAGCAAGGAATATAAAAACTGACAATAAGAGATTATTTAAATGTATATAAAAAAAAGACCTGTCAAAGTAAACATAAGCACCCTTGAAAATTAATCTGGGGTCACTGTCTGAGGGAAAAAGGAAGTAGCAGAGGAAGTAAACAGATAATTTGCCTCAGTCTTTAAAATGGAAGATACTTTGAACATTCCATTCATACTAAAGGGCACAGGGGAGGAATTAAGTACCATCACTAAAGTAGTCCTATAAGCCAAACTGATAGGGCTAGAAGCAGATAGGTCCCCTAGCTCTGATGGCTTGTATCTGAGGATCCTAAAAGAGATCACTACAGATTTGGATTCAAGGGTTGTAATTTCCCAAAAATCATTGGGTTCTGGAGAATTACCAGAGGATTGGAAAACTGCTAATGGTAAACATCCCTATTCAAAAATGGAGACAGAAAGCAGGTAACATTCAGCCAAACAGCCTTACATCTATTGTTGGAACAGCTTTGGAATCAATGCTTAAGGAAGTAATAGCAGAACATTTGTAAAATCTTAACCTGATCAAGTAGAGTCAACATGGCTTCAAGTAAGGGAAATTGTGGTTGACTAATTTATTAGAGGTTTTCTGAGGAAGTCTCAACCAGACTGGATAGAGGGGAACCAGAAAATGCACTGTATTTGGACTTCCAGAAGGCATTCGACAAGGTATCTTGTAAAATGTTATGTCATAAGAGCCTATGGTGTTAGGGGCAGTATTGGATACAGAACTGGCTCATAGGCAGTAAAAAGCAAGTGGAGATAAGGGGTCTTTATCCCCCAGGTTGGTGACCTGTGAGGTTCCACAGGGATCATGCTGGGACTGGATACTTTTTGTCAATGTACATTAATGACTTGGAAGAAGGAACTGAATATGCTAAAGCCAAATGTGCAGATGACCAAAAATAGGCTGCAAGGTAGATTGAGAGAGGGATACAGTTCACAGAGAGATACTGATAGGTTAAATAAGTGGGCAAAAAGTTGGCAAATGGATTATCACATGGGAAAATGTGATGTTGTTCATTTTGGAAGGGAGAACAAAAAAATAGAATATTATCTAAATTGAGAAAAAAAATGTAGAAAGCTGCAAACACAAAAGGGACTTATGGATACTTGTGCACAAAACAAAGAAAGCCAGCACATGGGTGCAGCAGGTAATCAGGAAGGTTAATACAATGCAGGCCTTATTTCAAGGGGGTTGGAGTATAGAATTGGGGAAGTCGTGCTGCCAAGGTACAAGGTGCTCATGTGACTGCATCTGGAGTACTCTGAGCAGTTTTGATGCCCTCAGTTGAAGATATCATTTCATTGGCGGCAGTTTCGAGAAGGTTCATTAGGATGATCCCTGGTATGGAAGGACTGTTTTATTAGCAAAGGCTAAACAGAATGAGACTCTATTCTCTGGGATTTAGAAGAATGAGAGGTGATCTCATTAAAACACATCAGATTCTTAAAGGGCTCGACAGGGTAAATGCTCAGAGGATGTTTCCACTCACAGGAGAATTTAGATCCAGAGGGTATGGTCTCACAATAAAGGGGCACCAATTTAAACCAGGATGAGGAGGAGTTTCTTCTCTGAGGGTTGAGAGTCTATGGAACTCTCTGCCACAGAGAGCTGTCAGCGAAGAGTCCTTGTGTACATTTAAGGCTGAGATGGATAGATTCTTCAAGAATAGGGGAAATCAAGGGTTTTGGGGAAGGGCAGGAAATGGATTTGAACATCATTGGATCAGCCCTGATCCTATTGAATGATAGAGCAGGGTGGAGGGGCAGGATGGGCTGCTCCTGTTCCTATTTCTTATAGTAACTTGTCTGAATACTTGGTATCACCCAGGAGATCACACGGCTGCAGCAGGGTTTTTTGGGGGTGATAATTTAGGACAAATTTATCCCCATTTTTATTCTCAGTGCTGGTATTTGCTAGATAAAATACTACTAGTTTCTAAGACGGCAGGCAGGTCCACTTCCTTTAATAACTTTACATGAGCAGTTCAATGAAAATTACACAATGAGAATTCACCTACCTACTTCCCTCCCCTTTAATAGAAAGGAAAGCTGCCACATTGTTACCTCACCATGGACATCCAATTCCTGTACACTTGTATCCCCCATGCAGATGGCCTAAAAGCCCTCTGCTTCTTCCTGTCCCGCAGGCCCAACCAGTCCCCCTCCAGCGACACCCTCATCCGCTTAACAGAATTGTTCTTATCTTCAACAAATGTTCCTTTAACTCCTCCCACTTCCTACAAACCAAAGGGGTGGTTATGGGCACCCGTATGGGTCCGAGCTATGCCTGCCTCTTCGAAGGATATGCAGAGTAGTCCCTCCTCTACTGTTACACCGGCACCATCCCTAACATCCTCCTCCACTACACCGATGACTGTTTCAGCGCTGCCTCATGCTCCCATGAGGAGCTTGCACAGTTCATCAACTTTACCAACATATTTCACTCCAACCTCAAATTCACCTGGATCATCTCTGATTCCTTCCTCCCCTTCCTGGACCTCTCTGTCTCCATATCCAGTAACGATCTCAGCACTGACATCTATTTCAAACCCACCAACTCCCATAGCTACTTAGACTCCACCTCCTCTCACCCACCCTCCTGCAAGAATGTGATCCTTTACTCCCAATTCCTCTGCCTCTGCCACATCTGCTCCCAAGACAGAGCGTTCTACTCCCAGACATCTCAGTGGTCCTCCTACTTCAAGGACCACAATTTCCCCCCTCCATTCATCGAAAATGCCCTCAACTGCATCTCTTGCGGGTCCTGCACTTCTGTCCTCAAACCCCCTACCCCAACAAAAATAAAGACAGAGCACCCCTGGTGCTTACATACCACCCCACCAACCTCCACATCCAACGCATCAACCTCAACCACTTCTGCCACTGACAATCTGACCCCACCAAAGAGATATTTCCCTCCCCACCCCTATCTACCTTTCATAGGGCCTGCTCTCTCCGATGACTCCCTCGTCCACTCCACACTCCCCACCAACGCCACCACACCCGACACCTTTCTCTGTAACTGCAGGACAATGCTACACGTGCCGCTATACTTCCCCTCTCACCTCCATCCAAGGCCCAAGACAAACCTTCCAAATCTAACAGGAGTTCACCTGTACATCCTTCAACCCAGTCTACTGTATTGTTGCCCCCGATATCGCCTCCTCTATATCGGTGAAACCAAGCGTAGACTCGGTGACAGATTAGTAAAGCACCTGCACTCCATACACTATAAGCAACAACACCTTCCATTTGCAAACCTTTTTAACTCCCCCTCCCACTCCCTTGGTGACACGTCCATCCTGGGCCTCCTCCTGTGCCACAATGACGCCACATGCAAACTGGAGGAACAACACCTCATATTCCACCTTGACAGCCTACAGCCCAATGGCCTTAACATAGAATTCACCAGTTTCAAAATCTTCCCACACCCGGCCTCATTCCATGTCCAACCCTCCCTCTCATCCCTGCCTCCTTGACCTGAGACCAACCTGTCCACCTACTTCTCCATCTATCCGCCCCACCCTTCCCATTGACCAATCCCCACTACCCCTACTTGTATCCACCTATTGCCATCCCACCTACCTTCCCCCAGCCCCACCCCTCTCCCTTCTATTTATTCCCCAACTTCCTTCACCCTCCTCCATCACAATGAAGGGCCGAGGCCCGAAATATCGACTCTCCTGCTCCACTGATCTGCCTGACCCGCTGTGTTCCTCCAGCTCCACACTGTATTGACATAGTTACACCGCGGGCCTTACATTAGAAATTGAAGGTAGGGGTAGTGTGCAAAGAAGGGTGGAAAGTACTTTTGTCATTCAACTCCATGTTGCTCGCACATAACATTAATGTCCGATGAAATTGGTATAATTGTCAGAAAATTTGCATTTACAGTTAATTTAATTCAAAGTACCTTAGAAACATGTTGAGATCTCTGCTAACTTCTACTTGAAGGAAACAAAAATTCTGATTATGGTGGATCACTTAATTACTTACTTCCTCAAAGTCTTCGCTAACCCATAAAGGGATAGGAGTACCCCAGTATCTGTTCCGGGAAATTGCCCAATCACGTGCATCCTTCAACCAATTTCCAAACCGCTTTTCTCTGACAAATTCTGGTACCCTATACAAGAAAATGGTAAAAGCAGATTAAATTATTCTATTAGGGTAACAGAATCATTACTTTGTTAATTCAGTTTACATTTAATTCTTTCTATTGTCTTATCTCAGAGTTATAATTGTTTGAAATCCGTGCAAAGACGACTTTTGGTGATGAACACAATAAGCAAGACTCTTAATTCCCACTTCTTCAGTGGTAAATTGCACATTTCTGAAAATTAACAGACTGCAGTGAATATAACTGAAGTAAAAACCCACGGCAATGTAATACTATTTGGGCTTCAACCTGTTTAAAATACAAATTTGAAGATTAAGCTGATGGGAAGAAACAAGCACAAAGTCGAGTTAGAGACAACTGATAAGCAATAAGAACTTGAATCAAAAACTCCTCAATTCCTCAGGGAGCAGCACCATTCTCTTCACACAGAGATTTTACAAACTAACATGGTAACCAAAGGTTTTTGGTTGACGTTTCGGGCCTAGATCCTTCTTCAGAATTTCTGAAGAAGGGTCTAGGCCCGAAATGTCAGCCTTCCTGCTCCTCTGATGCTGCTTGGCCTGCTGTGTTCATCCAGCTCTACATCTGGTTATCTCAGATTCTTCAGCATCTGCAGTTCCTACTATCTCTGAAAGATCTTTGGTTCTTGATTATTCTATAACTCAGTTCTAGTTCTGATTTACCGTTTGAATTTGACCACGCTGTCAACAGACACATTGTGATCACTAAGAACCAGATTCATAACACAATGGATTAATGATTTGACATATAAAAGGAAGTCAACAGTTGGTTATTTAAGGCAGTTCCACCAGCAGGTTATTTCCGCTGCTTTCCAATTTGTAAATCCATGACTCAAGGCACTATCAGAATTATGCCAATGAATCTTTGATTTTGAAAAGTCTTTTTCCTTATTCTTAAGTAGTCCCGAGAGATTGATGATGACCTGCTACCACTCTGGTTCAGTGGGTTCTGAGACGAATGATAAGTCCAATGTGTGATTTACAGAGTCTGTCACATGGAGGGCTGGTGGTGCATCAAAGATTGGATAGATGAGATGGTTACAGACTTGCAAGCTTCCTCCAATGCTTCAACTGTGCCTCTACATGAGAAAAGGTAGTAGGGAAACTAATGGACTAAAAATCTGATCGGTTGCCTGGATAAGAATGGTTGCATCTTAGTGTAATAAAAGCAGCAGCTACAGATATAGTGGATGGACTGGGAGCAATTGCCCAAAAATCCTTGGATTCTGGAATAATGTCGATGGATTGGAAACTACCAATGTAACACTGTTAGTCAAAAAGGGAAAGAGACAAAAAAAGGTACCATTAAAAAGGGGAAAGAGACAAAAAAGTAACTATAGGCCAATTAGCTTAATGCCCATTATTGTGAAAATGTTAAGAGTCTATTATAAAGGATGCAATAGCAGAGCATTTAGAAATACATAATATGATCAAACAGAGTCAGCAACACTTCACGAAGGCGAAATCGTGCTTGACATATTAGGATTGTTTGAGAAAGCTACAAGCAGAATAAAGAAGGAGCAGCAGATCTAATATCAGAAGGCCACACATACCAGAGATTAGGCTACTTAAGTTAAAGGCTAATGGTGTTGGCGGTAGCAGATTAGCATGGACAGAGAATTAACCAACAAAGTGGAAATTGAGTTGGGATAAGGGGGGACATTTTCAGGATGGCAAACTATAACAGGTGAGGTGCCACAGAAATCAGTTCTGGCACCACAATTATTTACAATATTAATGACTCAAATGATGAAAGTGAACTTACTATAGCTAAGTTTGCACGTTACACAAAAATAGGGGAGTAGGGAAGTGGTAAGGATGACACAAGAAATCTACAGAGTGATGTGGACGAGCTAAGCGAGTAGGCAAAAATTTAGCATAAGGAATATAATGTAGGAAAATAGGAGGTTATGCACTTTGGCAGGAATAATTAAGAAGCTGAGTACTATTAGAATGGA
Organism: Rhincodon typus; assembly: GCF_021869965.1. NCBI lineage: Eukaryota > Metazoa > Chordata > Chondrichthyes > Orectolobiformes > Rhincodontidae > Rhincodon > Rhincodon typus. Next base: position 18,775,096 of record NC_063347.1, read on the forward strand.
GAAAAAGTGAAATTGAGGATGGAACAGCAGACTCAATGAGCTGAATGGCCTATTTCACACAATCCTACCAGCTGCGTTACCTACAACTCCATTCTGATTACACTTCTCTTAAATCCCAAGTTGAAGACAAGAAACCTATCTTTTTTTCATGATAAAATATAAAATGTTCCTCAAGTCAAACGATATATCACTCCCTTGGTACTCGGTTCCAAAAATCGAATCAAACTGGGGGGGCTCGGGATACAAGAGTTTTTAACAAAATTAATTCTACATATTGTAGGGCAAATCTGATCCGGTCTTTTACTGCCCTATCAGGCCACTCCTAATTATTTGCAAAGCAATGGAAGGAACTGTCAAAAGTGACATAGGGTATCGACTGATTTAAGATGACTATTGAAATAGATTTCAGGTAAGTTCTTTAAAGTAGAAACAGAAATTTCACTAAGAATGCTGAGGGATTGTTTTACAAAGGAAATGGCAGGTTAATGTTTCAATCGCTGATTCTTCTGTTTTGCAGATTACGAAAGTATTAATTACCTCTGTGATAGGAACCAGAATTTCCCTTCTTCTCGATCTCATTTTGTCTACTCAAAGGAGCGTCCTCACCTTCCAACCTCCAGTTCTACACCCAAAATATCTGCTGACTTGTATTACTGAGGCCTCTATGGACAGTGGGGTCTGACTCAACAACTGTCAAGCCAACTGAGGAACAGTCTTTAGCAGCCTCAGCAATGCCACCACAGGCAACAGCCATTGCAGGTACTTCGATAAACGGCATCTGCAATAAGGGCTGAGGGGTTGAGAGTTGTTTTGTCTGCTGAAACCCACTTCTAATGGCCAGGCAGCATTGTTAATGAGGAGGGCATTGCTGCTAGGGAGTCCCCTCCATGGACAAAATGTGCCTATAAAAGGAGGTCACCTCTCCCCACACACCCAAAGAGCCTGGTCTCCACGTTTTACCGTATAGTCTCCCCATTTAGTAGTATACTCTCCCCTTCCCTAGCCCTGCCTGGCATAGGCGCAATGCTGACAGAAATGAGAACATCAACAATTAGTCAAATGTGATTCAAATTAAGCTCCAGGTGGGTGGCTCATCTGCCATCTTAGCCCCTGCTGACAAAAATGGCAGAGCAGCAGAAAGATAGCAGACATGCTGACCTCTTTCTACGATCCAACCTGTCCCCAAAGTACTGGTAAAATTCTGTAGATTAACATTTCTCTTTTCAGAAGCTAACTTCCAGATATGCATTCGCAGCATTTTATGTTTCTAGGATTTGCAACTATATAGAAACGTGAAGAATTTCTTGCAAATCCATATTTAATCTGGTTCCAATAACATGCCACTATATGAGATGTGACCAGAGGTTTAACAAAGGACTGTGAAAATTAAGTCTTGCTCAAAACACGTTCCAGAAATATTGAGAACAAATCAGATTTAATGGGTCCACCTAGTGGTATAAATCCATATGGCACCGAACTAAAAATTCAAACTGCTAACATGCATAATGTACTTACATATCAACACTGTGCTATAATGTCAGTGGATTAATTATACAGCCAACGACGCAAATACAAAGCAATGAAATTATGCTTATCTGGCAATTTTGTTTCGATAGAACTGTAGAATCCCTATAGTGTGGAAGCAGACCATTTGGCCAATCGACTCTACATGACCCTCCCCACTATAACCCTGCATTTACCATGGCTAGTCCACCTGGCCTGGACACTATGGCCAATTTAGCACTGCCAATCCATCAGCCTGAACATCTTTGGACTGTAGGAGGAAACTGGAGCACACCCATGCAGACATGGGGAGAATGTGCAAACTCCACACAGTCACTCAAGGGTGGAATTGAACCCAAGTCTCTGGCATTGTGAGGCAGCAGTGCTAACCATTGAGTCACTGGCTGCCCATATTTATTCCATGAAAATTATGAAGACTTAGTGTGATTCATGTTGAGCAATGGGCAACTTTTGATAACAAAGCTGTGACAATACTATGGCTTTAAGACGCATATTTTGTCCTGGCTTTTTTTATGAAGAAAAGTTGAGACAGAGGTGATGAGCAGTCTGCTCAAAGCCAATAAAGGAAAATGCTTATGAGTTATTGGGGTGTTTTTTTATTAAAACTTTGGAACAATAGAAGCAGCCTGAATGTGTGGGGTCAAAATCCCACAGAACCAGTATTGTTAGTTTTAGCTTTCTGCAGTTGCTGGGGTATTGAAGCTGGATATGGAAGTTCTTATTTCCCTCTCTGTTACAGCGAAAAGCTGGGGTTCTCTTTTCATTGCTAGAATTGCATGTGAAACAATTTTACTGAATTAGCCTTCATCAAGGGTGTGTTTATGGGATGTTACTGTATTAGAACAGTTGATTAGTAGTAGTCGTAGTAGTAGTAGTAGTTAGGCGGATTGGCCATGCAAAATTGCCCGGAGTGTTCAGGGAGGTAGAGGGTGTATATTAGGTGGGTCATAGGGGGATGGATCTGGGTGGGATGCTCTGAGGTTCGGTGTGGACTTGTTGGGCTGAAGGGCCTGTTTCCACACTGTAGGGATTCTAATTATTTCATTAAGCATTTCAATAGAGTTACAGTTTAACTGTAGTGTAAAAATATAGCATGTTTTGTTTAAAGTCAATAGTTTGACCAATCAAATTGCATCTAGAATACAACACCTAATACTTAGCTTTAAAAGAAGAAAAAAACTAAGGTCGAGACTATCTTCCGAATATATTTTGAGGGGGTTTGGTCTGGTCCATAACAAGGTCAATAAAAGCATTCTGATGAGCTTCTACTTCATTTGAACATCAAGCATCAACAATTGCACTCAACCAGAAGCAAGTGTATGTAAGATTCCACTGATAATGCCTTGAAACATTGGACATGCTTTGCAAAGCAGAATTCACTTATCTTTACTTCTCAGGGCCACAGCATTCTGCCCTAAAGAATTCCCAACCAATACAAAAATTGGTCATGAAACAAAAGCAAGAGGCCAAATATCAGACAAGCCTAGAATTGGACAGATGTGGTAAACAAGTCTATAGCCAAAATCTCAGGAGCATAGTATATAAAGAAGTTCACAACTGATATCTCAAATACACTGGAAAACTCAACCTTTGTTGATCAAATGTCCCTACATGAACAACAAAAGGCTCCAAATAACTTGGCGGCACCACGTACTTTAAAAAATTTTGCAAAACACTTGTGCTTCTCAAAACATCTCTGAAAACCAACCTGTTACTAATACACTTCAATTAGCCAAACCAGACGAACAATCATTTTAGTTCCATGTTCCTGCCCAGTTTAACAGCAACAGTTAGTACAATTGACTAATCACTAACTCTATTCAGAACAAGATACCAGACAGGAATAGACCATACTGGCCTGACGAACCAGTTCCACCACTATGGTCAATGCTGATCTTGGGCTTCAGTTCCACCTTCCTGCCTGTTGCCCTATATTCGCTGATCCCTTCAGAGGCAAGCTTTCAAATGTATTGAACAATGGAGCATCTACAACCTTCTAGGGGTACAGAATTCCGTGGATTTACGACTTTGAAAGAAGTAATTTTTTCCTCACCTCAGTCTGAAATGATCAGCCAAAAATAATGAATTAATCCCATTTGCATCATTTCCCAGATTACCCAGTTAAAACAAATGCAAATTTCAGCAAAGAATAACACTTTAATTCTTGAACAGAAATATGTACTATACCAAGCTACCTGCAAACAAGTATAATTATCAGTGAGACGCTGCAAGAGGCTCCTTGCTTTTTCTCTTAGGTAGGGATAAATCTCGAGTTAAGGCATTCAATATGACTTCTAGCAAAGCAACTGGTGGAAACAGAATCTAATATTAGTGGTATTCCCATTGGCAAGGTGTGCAATCACGACAAAGTGTCGACTTGGAAGTACATATTTCGTGTTCTTTCCTACTCTTTGTTGATGCCCATAGGAAAGAGCATGCATGAATCAGGCAAGATCTATCCCAGTCATGATGACGTCATTCCAAAGCAGAGTCTGGAAATGTTTGCAGCCTAGTCTTAAATATGATCATCTGAATGTAATCTTGGAGGCTGCTGTAGCATATACTGATAGGAAAAGGGGGAAAATTGTGGGTGGGAGGAAATCTGGATCAAAATTATCTTCCAACTAAATAAAAGCAGCTGCAATGTTTTCAAGGTGCAGGGCTGGATGAACACAGCAGGCCAAGCAGCATCATAGGAGCAGAAAGGCTGACGTTTTGGGCCGAGACCCTTCATCAGAAAAGGGGGAGGGGAACAGGGTTCTGAAATAAATAGGGAGAGAGTGGGAGGCGGATAGAAGATGGATAGAGGAGAGGATAGGTGGAGAGGAAACAAACAGGTCGAAGAGGCAGGGATGGAGCCAATAAAGGTGAGTGTAGGTGGGGAGTTAGGGAGGGGATAAGTCAGTCCAGGGAGGACGGACAGGTCAAGGGGGCGGGATGAGGTTAGTCAGAAGGAGATGGGGGTGCGGCTTGAGGTGGGAGGAGGGGATAGGTGGGAGGAAGGACAGGTTAGGGAGGCAGGGACGAGCTGGACTGGTTTTGGGATGCGGTAGGGGGAGGGGAGATTTTGAAGGTTGTGAAATCCACATTGATACCATTGGGCTGCAGGGTTCCCAAGCGGAATATGAGTTGCTGTTCCTGCAACCTTCGGGTGGCATCGTTGTGGCACTGTAGGAGGCCCAGGATGGACATGTCGTCTGAGGAATGGGAGGGGGAGTTGAAATGGTTCGCGACTGGGAGGTGCAGTTGTTTATTGCGAACCGAGCATGGTTGTTCTGCAAAGCGGTCCCTGAGCCTCCGCTTGGTTTCCCCGATGTAGAGGGAGCCACACCGGGTACAGCGGATGCAGTATACCACATTGGCAGATGTGCATGGTGAACATCTGCTTGATGTGGAAAGTCTTCTTGGGGCCTGGGATGGGGGTGAGGGAGGAGGTATGGGGGCAGGTGTAGCACTTCCTGCGGTTGCAGGGAAAAGTGCCGGGTGTGGTGGAGCTGGAGGGGAGTGTGGAGCGGACAAGGGAGTCACGGAGAGAGTTGTCCCTCCGGAAAGCAGATAAGGGTGGGGAGGGAAAGATGTCTTTGGTGGTGGGGTCGGATTGCAGATGGCGGAAGTGTCGGAGGATGATGCGTTGGATCTGGAGGTTGGTGGGGTGGTACGTGAGGACAAGGGGGATTCTTTTTTGGTTCTTATTGCGTGGACGGGGTGTGAGGGATGAGTTGCGGGAGATGTGGGAGACACGGTTGAGGGCGTTCTCGACCACTGAGGGAGGGAAGTTACGGTCCTTGAAAAACGAGGACAACTGAGATGTACGGGAGTAGAATGCCTCATCCTGGGAGCAGATGCGGTGGAGGTGAAGGAATTGGGAATAGGGGATAGCATTTTTGCAGGAAGGTGGGTGGGAGTTGGAGTATTCCAGGTAGCTGTGGGAGTCGGTGGGCTTGAAATGAATATCGGTTTCTAGGTGGTTGCCCGATATGGAGACAGAGAGGTCCAGGAAGGGGAGAGAGGTATTAGAGATGGTCCAGGTAAACTTAAGGTTGGGGTGGAAGGTGTTGGTAAAGTGGATGAACTGTTCGAGCTCCTCGTGGGAGGAGTCCCAAGGGGGCGGACTCCCTTGTCCTCTC
>NC_063347.1:18781146-18812546 GCF_021869965.1 Rhincodon typus
AATCTCCCCTCCCCCTACCGCATCCCAAAACCAGTCCAGCTCGTCCCCGCCTCCCTAACCTGTCCTTCCTCCCACCTATCCCCTCCTCCCACCTCAAGCTGCACCCCCATCTCCTACCGACTAACCTCACCCCGCCCCCTTGACCTGTCCGTCCTCCCTGGACTGACCTATCCCCTCCCTAACTCCCCACCTACACTCACCTTTACTGGCTCCATCCCTGCCTCTTTGACCTGTTTGTTTCTTCTCCACCTATCCTCTCCTCTATCCATCTTCTATCCGCCTCCCACTCTCTCCCTATTTATTTCAGAACACCCTTCCCCTCCCCCTTTTCTGATGAAGAGTCTCGGCCCGAAACATCAGCCTTTCTGCTCCTATGATGCTGCTTGGCCTGCTGTGTTCCTCCAGCTCCACACTGTGTTATCTTTGACTCCAGCATCTGCAGTTCTTACTATCTCACAACGAATTTCATAGTCTATTATTGGGGAATTTTAACCTATTGAACACAAAAAGACCATTCTTACAGAATTAAGAGAGCTTAAAGCAACTTTGGAATTTTTACTCAATCTATTCAGCCTTCTAATATTGGACATGAATATTAGTAAATCCTCAAGAACTCCATAAATCAAAATCAAAGCTGCTTCAGAACCTTAAGAGTAGGTTTATTTGAAATCACAAGCCTTTGGAGTGTAGCCCCCTTCGTCGGGTGAAGTGAGAGAGAAGCACACAAACACAGAATTCATAAGCAGAGAGATCAAAAGATCACACAAATGGTGTGAGTGAAGTGTCAAATAATAAGTCTCTGCAGGTGATCAAAAGAGTCAGACGGTGTGAGTGAAGTGTCAACAGCTGAATAACACAGAAGTGGATGACCTACAGTCCAATTAAATGAGGCAGAGAGATAATTACAAAAAGATTAAAAATAAGGGGGTGCTGGAGACATTGCCCAACAATTGCCAGACAGGAACGTTCCCTCCCAGTCAGGGAACATTTCAACGGTCAAGTACATTCAGCCTCTGATCTTCGGGTAAACGTCCTCCAAGGCAACCTTTGAGATACACAACAATGCAGAATTGCTGATCAGGAACTGATTACCAAGTTCTATACCCATGAAGACTGTCTCCACCATGATCTTGGGTACCTGTCACGCTACATGTGACCCCACCACACTGTTCTGTATCTGTAAAATCTCCCTTACTGTCCTGTTTTGACACCATCACCATGACAAATTGTTATGATCTCTCTACTTAATTAGTTTGTACAGTTTTGCATTACTTCTTACTTTGGTTAGACCCTCAGCATGTGACTCTTATACCTACCATGTTATTCCAGCCATTTGGTTTGTCTCCAATGCCACCTCATTTTTAATTTTTTGTAATTATCTCTCTGCCTCATTTAATCGGATTATCGGTCATCCTTCCCCTGTTATTCTGACATTTTACTCACACTATGACTCTCTTGATCACCTGCAGAGACTTATTATTCGACACTCCACTCACACCATTTGTACAATCCTTTCATCTCCCTGCCCTTGATCTCTCTGCCCATAAATTCTGAGTCTGTGTGCTTCTCTCTCACTTCAGCTGACGAAGGGGCTAGGCTTCAAAAGCTTGCAACTTCAAATAAACCTGTTGGACGACAACCTAGTGTCATATGACTTCTGACTACAGTAGTTGGAGACAGTAGGGTGTAATATTGTGTGACTAGTTTCAGCTGGTTCTCTGGACTGCATTAGCTGACTCAGTTCATGGAAAACTCAAATAACTTAAATTCAAGTGGCTTAGCAGATGCATTAAATAAGTTATGTGGAAGCGGTAGCTGGAAACAGAATTTAATTTAAATCATAATGGAATTAAAATTTATTAAAATTCTTCTGTGATTTACAAATCACCTAATGCCAAAATTAAATGCATTTTTCACAGGTTAGTGATTAATGGTAAAGTGCTTTGGTATAGTATCTATGAAAATTACTTCAAATGGCACTCAGTACATTCATGTTTGAAAGTTGAGGGGACTCTTTGGAATCCACACAAGTCCAGTGAATTTTTTGTGCACTCTCTCTAACACATTCATATCCTTTCCAAGTGTGGTGCCAAGAACCAGATGCTCCAGTTGAAGCTGAATCAATGTTTTCTTCAAGTTCAATATAATTTCCTTGTTTCCTTTTTACTCTTTACCCCTATTGATAATGGTAAGGATGCCATATGGTTTACTGTATGTCCTCTCAACCTTTTCTGGCACTTTCAGTAATTTATGCACATATAAATCCAGATTTTTCTCTTCATGTGCTTCATTTAAAAATATAGCTTTAATTTTATTTTGTCTCAGTGTTCTTCCTACTAAAATTAATCATCTCATACATCTCTGCATTGTTTCACCTGCTACTTGTCTGTCCATTCCACCAACCGGTCACGTCTGTCTGAAGTTCCACACTATCCTCAGTTTTGCATAAGCTGCAAATTTTGAAAATTCTGCTATCCAGAACAGGTCAAGGTCATTATTATATATCAGGAAAAGCAAGCGTCCTAACACTAATCACTGGGGAACTCCAATATAAACATTCCTCTTGACTGAAAATTAGTTCACTATGACTTGTTGTTTTCTGTTATTCAACCGTTCATATCCATATTTCTATCATTCCTTTTATTCCAAGAGCTCTGGCTTTGCAGATAAGTCTGTTGTGCAGCACTTTTTCAAATCCCTTTTGGATATCCATGCATTCCACAACAACAGCATTACCTTCATCAGTCATTTCTCAAGCCTCGTCAAAAAACTCAAGTTAGTCAAAGCAACTTAGTTAAATACGATTAGCTTGTAAATCCAGACTGGCTTTCCTTGATTAATTCATACTTGCCCAAGTGATTATTAATTTTCATCTGAATTATCATTTCTAAAAGCTTTCCAACCACCTCGGTTAAACCAACTGGCCTGGAGTTTCTGGGCTTATGTTTAGACCCTTTTAAAAGCAAAGGTGTACAATTTAGAATTCTCCAGTCTTCTGGTACCACTCCCAAATCCAAGGAAAACTGGAAAATTATGACCAGTGCCTCTGCGATTTCCACTTTCACTGTTTTCAGTATCCTTCCATGCATTTCATCTGATGCTGGTGACCTTTAAGTTACTTGGATCAGAATGCAATGCATCAGGTTATAGAAAAGCTTTAATTTTAGATGTTTAGAAGAGCTGCAGATGGAACAATATCGCTGTAAAGTTAAGTGTGTAAAAGTTAAGCATGAAGTTTGTAAACAATGAAAATGATTTCCAATAAAATCCTAAAATGCACAGCACCAAATAGTGCTGTAGAACAATGGGCACTTATAAATCTATTCTTAATGTGCTCTTGTCTCGGACAAATAAACCTCAATAAAAATGAGACACATTGTTGAATCGAAGCAGGGTAGTGAAATTGGGCTGTGAGTCTTAATTTAACAATGCTCATTTTTATTCAGCTGGCCAATACATTACCAGTAGCATTTGTCATTGTTCTCCAGTAGTTTATCCACCATATGTTCCACTCGCACAAACCAACTTGGAACAGCTTTATAAATCAGTGGGGTTTCCGACCTATGGAGAGACATTAACCCATGAGATTGCAGAAGAACAACAGAAAAAAAAATACTTAAAATGTCGTGTACAATGCCTTTAAGCTTAAAGGGACATTAGCTACTTGTGTGAGTTTACAATTCCCTGTAGCATTCTTCACTGCTTCACACAAGTATGAACCTTCAAGTTACAAATTTCAGCAGACTGTTCAGTCATGAGGAACACCACAGCAAGCCCAAGTCCATCCTCACCGATCATACTTTTATAGCCCTCGCCAGTAGCTGGCTGACTGAACATTTTTCTATCTCCAGTCCAGGAACAAAGCACTACCAACTCTGCCAGCACTTCAGTGAAACCAGCATAACCCAGAGAAAGGACATGGAATTTTGCTACTTAGTACCTTAAGTAGTTCCACTTCTCCACCAAATTTCTCTTCCTCACTAGTATACACTAAATTTTCAAAGTACCAGCTTAGTTTCGTGCTCGATTTCAGGAAAGCAGTGATACATCTGGTAATGCCTTTATTATGTTTATTCTTAATCTGTCACTATTCTCAAAAACAGGCTAAATCAGAATTTAGAGATGTCATTTTCTAATCACCTATGCCATCCTTGAATAATAACAATATTATATGTTTCCATTTGAGTTGCAGTACAGTAATGAAAGAACTTCCAGGAGGTTATCATTGATACACTAAGGAAATACGTAGTTTGCTCCTTGCACTCAAGCTATCAATATTTTATGTCACTATTTAAGGTCCAACTTGCTGCTTACATGTAAACTTATAAATGAATAGTTCAGACAGTGACTTAATTGTCAAGTATCATTGAAACCAAATAGAAAGTAAAATGGTTGAAGAATTATGTTGAACGCGTTAAGTTGGCCTCCTATGTTCAACAAGCAGAAGGAGCAATGAAGCCTGCAACAGTTCATAACAGGCATACAACAACTGGATATCCACTGCAATTCAAACCATAAATCTTAGCCTTGTGACAGCATAAGACCACAAGACATAGAAGCAAAATTAAGCCATTCAGTCCAATGAGTCTGCTCTGCATTCAATCATGGATGATATGTTTCTCAATCCCATTCCCCTACCTTCTCCCTGTTACCCTCATTCCCCTTACTAATCAAGATGCTATCTATCTCTATCTCAAATACACTCAATGACTTGGCCTCCACAGCACTCTGCAGTAATGAGTTCCAGAGTCACATGCTCTGGCTGAAGAAACTCCTCCTCATCTCAGTTCTAAAGGGTCATCCCTTCACTCTAAGGCTGTAACCTTCAGTCCAAGTCTCTCTTACCAGTGGAAACATCTTCACCATGTCTACTCTATCCAGGCCTTTCAGTATCTGTCAGTTTCAATGAGTTTCCCATCATTATTCTAATCTCCATCAAGTATAGGACCCAGAGTCTTCAAACGCTCCTCATATGACAAGCCCTTCATTCCCAGATCATTCTTGTGAGCATCCTGTGCTCCCTCCATTGCCAGCACATCCTTCCACAGATATAGGGTCCAATATTATTTTTCTTTATTCATGCACAGGATGAGGGCGCCACTGACCAGGCAGCATGTATTGCCGATTCCTAATTGTCCAGAGGGCAGTTCAGAGTCAACCACATTGCTGTGGGACTGAAGTCACATGTAGACCAGACCAGGTAAGGATGGCAGTTTCTTTCCCGAAAGGACCCAATATTCCAAATGTGGTCTGACCAAAGCCTATGCAGCCTCAGCAGTACACATATCTGCTCTTGTATTCTAACCCTCTTGAAATGAATGCTAATATTTTATTTGCCTTTCTCAATGCTAACTGAACCTCTGTGTTAACCTTCACAGAATCCTGAACTAGGATTTACGAGTCCCTCAGTGCTTCAGATCTCCTAAGCCTTTTCCCATTTTCAAAATTGTCCAAGTCTCTATTCTTCCTAAAAAAAAGACATAACCTCACTTTCCCAACTGAATTCCATCTGCATATTACTGCTCACAGATTGATTTGCTTTCATTTAAAATAGTTTGGGATGGAGATATATCAGTAAACCAACACACTCATTGGATTAGGGTTGGCACCAGGAGCTAAGTCAGTTGAGAGATGGACAGAAGTACAACAGCTGGTTACTTTCATGTCGGGAGGATTAGAAGCTAAATAAGTACATATCTGTTTTAACTTTTAAAATGAAAGAAACCAGGCATCACCTAAGGAATCAGATCACAGACACACATTGTCCCACTGAACTAGACAAAACACGGAATCTAGTGAGCAACAGTTTCCTTCCAATTTATGCCACCAAAAATGAAAATTAATGGTAAAGGATTTATTTTACATGGTAAAAGCTCAAAACTAATTACATACATACACCAATGCTCATACCATATAAAAACCAAAAGAACTGTGGATGCTGTAAATCAGGAACAAAAACAAAGTTGCTGGAAAAGCTCAGCAGGTCTGGCAGCATCTGTGGAGAGTTCTGAGGAAGGGTCACCGGATCCGAAATGTTAACTCTGTTTTCTCCTCCACAGATGCTGCCAGACCTGCTGAGCTTTTCCAGCAACTTTGTTTTTGCTCATACCATATAACATCATCCTGAAACTTTTCATTCACTTCATTAATATTTCACTGGAGTACTCCAAACAAAATTGTAACTCCATCATTCCTCCCAGCAAAGTTAATGAGAATGACAAAATACAAAGGTCCTTAGTGGATACAGATTTTTCATCATAAAGTCTGTTAGATTCATATGTGAAACATATAAATAGCACACTTAATGTTTAAGTAATACAAAATAGTTGACGAAAGCAAAATAAAATCTGTGCTGTTTCTCAACACAGCAAAACACAAACATTGCATTAGATTTAATGTATATTACCTGCACAGTGTCATGTAGTTATCTCTCCTCACCTATAATTGATGAATGGCAGCTTGGGTGAAGGAATTCATTTACGGGCATTTTTGAACCTGAAATGTTGCCATATTCACAAAAGCTGGATTCTAAAGTTAATTTGAGACTGGCCAATGCAGCAATAATCTCAGGGATGTGTGGGTACTTGTCAGGTCACCAGTTTCATTTCTAACAATTTGGTTTTTAAAAAAGTCTCATCTTAAGGTTGGTGACCTCATGCAAATCGCTTCAAGGAATGCTGGATAGATTGCTAAAGCAATCAGGAAACTTGAGCAAACCCAGCAAAGTACACTCAATTTTGGGGAAATTTTAAATGGGGCCCTTAAGTAATGTCTCAGGTCCCCTTATTAGCATATGCAAAGTGATCAACTCTTACATATGCAATATTCAAGCAAACTGCCAAATATGATAAGAAACATTTATTGTGCCTTTGGGATGTAAAACATTTTTGCCATCATTTCATATCCAAGAAATGGGTGAAACAAGATCCAACTTCATCCATTACTTTTGACAATTACTGGGTAGTTACTAATTACAAAATAAATCTCTGACAGAATGTCGTTCCAAACTGAATGCAGCACCTGAATGTGCCCATAACTCAAAGCAGTTTTCTACAAGAGGAAGGATTTGAAGTTCAGAATTGTGCACTTCAGGTCACACCAGTATTGATCTGCTTAATTGATGTAGATGAGTTGTGTCATTGACTCCAGAGCTTCTGAGGTCCTTGATTTATCATTATGATGCAGCATGTTCAAATTACTTCTTCCAATAAGACGATTAAATATAGGAGCAGAAGTAGGCCTTTTTGCCCATTGATTCTGCTGTACCAATCAATTAAATCATGTCTCATTTGATAATCTTCAACTCAACTTGCCTTCCAGGTTCGTAGTTCCTTGAAGGTGAAGCCGCAGGTAGACAGGGTAGTGAAGAAGGCATTTGGTACGCTTGCCTTTATTGGTTAATGCATTGAGTACAGGATTTGGAAGGTCATGTTATGGCCGTACAGAACATTGGTTAAGCTACTTTTGGAATACTGTGATCGATTCTGGTTTGCCTGCTATAGGAAATAATGTTGTTAAATTTGAAAAGGTTCAGAAAAGATTTATATTATATTCAGAAAAGATGTTGCCAAGGTTGCAGGGTTTGAGCTGGAGGGACAGGCTGAATAGGCTGGGGCTGTTTTCCCTGGAGCGTCAGAGGCTCTAGGGTAGCTTTACAGAGGTTTATAAAATCATGAGGGGCAAAGATAGGGTGAATGGCCAAGGTCTCTATCCTAGGGTAGGGGAGTCCCAACTGGAGGGAATAGATTTAAGATGAGAGGGGAAAGATTTAAAGGGATCTAAGGGGCAACTTTTTTTTTTAAAACGCAGAGGGTAGTGCATATATGGAACAAGCTGCCAGAGGAAGTGGCAGACACTGGTACAAGTACAACATTTAGAAGGTATCTGGATGCGTAAGTGAATAGGAAAGGTTCGGATATCTGGTCGGCAAGGACGAGTTGGACCAAAGGGTCTGTTTCTGTGCTGTGCAACTGTAACTCCATTATTCTCATCCTCATAATCCTCGAGTCCCTGACTGATGAAAACTTTGTCTCTCAGCCTTGAATATATTTCACAAACCAGCTTCAACAGCCTTCTGTGGTACAGAATTGCACAGATTCACTACACCCAGAAAAAAATCCGTCTAATTTACTGCCTTAAATGGGGGACTTCGAGTCGGAGGTTATACCATCTGGTTTTAGACTCCCCCACAAAGGGAAACAACCTCTCCGCATGTAACCCGCCAAGCCCCTATTTTAACTTATTTTTAGTCTATTTTCTCCTTCTATTATTTTTTGGTCATCTGTTATTGGTTTTTAATTTTTCTTTCAAATCCTCTCTGCCACACTGTTCTTTGTTTCAACTTAATTTTATCCTTAACTTTCTTGGTTAACCATGCCCAGTTTATCCCCCTCGTGGAATTTTTCTTCCTGATTGGGATATATCTTTGCTGTATATAAATTGTGAAGATATTTCACATTGGGAAGACTAGAACGCCAAATGCAGTAATTTAAAGGGGAAAATCATAGGTTGCATCACTTCAGAAAATTTGGTATTAATTTTAGTTTATTCACTCTTTTGTAGTGCTGCAGGAGAGGACTGAAGAGCAAATGTCATCATGAGTTGAAACGGTGGAGGAGGGTGGAGATAATTCTATTACAAAGTCATACAGTTGTTTTTCCAAAATACACAAGAATGGCAAAAACAAAACTGTCAAATTTTTGATGAACTACATGCAGAGTTAGCCTTGACCAAAACACATCCATATAAGTGACTCTGAGATGACATGATGTTCCCTGTCGAAAGGAAACTCTATCTGACAACTGATTTAATCAAATGTCACTGAAATTCAGTTAATACAATTTACATGCAAATTTCTTGGCAACTTACAAATAAAAGTAGTTTACAGTTCAATTTTTTAAAAAAATCTTCCTTTCCATTTCTTTCAGTATATGACAATCATTTGTTCATGAGCTCTATATTTCAGAATACAAGACTAAGACTGGAAGAGTACGATAAAATATATGTAAAATGAAATTACTGTTTTCCCACCCAAGTCTCCTAGACACCGATTCTACTTTTTTTTCCATTTTAGGTTTTTGGGCATCCATTCTGATTTAATTAACTGAAGAACAAACTACCAAGGTAAGACACTGCTCAATTCATCACTGAAGCAATATAAAAGACGATTTTCAAGAGCTCCCAGGGCAATCCCAAGCAAGCTTACATAATGTCACATCTCAAGAAGCATTAAAAGTAATAAATGCTAGTGAAATGACAAAGGAACTGTTTGCCAATAGTAAACATGGACCAGATATAAATGCTGAAATGATGCATTAAAAGAATTATTGGTACACTTGTATAATTGGAATGGAACCAAAAAGACTCTCAATAACAATCACTCAAAGGCCACAAAATGTCAAAGGTGTGTAAAAACAAAACGTGGAGATAGTCAACAAGTCTGGCATCTGTGCAGACAGAAACAAAGTGAACAAGTTTAACCTTGTCAAAACTTATCCACTTGCACAAAAGGACCAAAGTTTTACTTTGATGCATTTTCCTCACGAAGGGGCACAGAATCATAGAATTGTTGTGGTGCAAAATGAAGGCCATTTGTCCCATCTAACACTAACACTATCAATTTCCTTCCTTTTTTCCATAACTCTGCACACTGTTAATATTTAAATTATTATCCAGTGCTCTCTTGAATTCCTGAATTGAACCAACCTTCATCATACTTCCAGGCAGTGCATTTCATACACTGACTACTCTGCGTGAAAATGTTTTTTCTCACCTTGCATTTGCTTCCTTTGTAAAATAGTTTAAAACAGTGTCCTCAGGTTCCTAATCCATTGACAAGTACAGTTTCTCCCTATCTAATCTGCCCAGACCCCTTGTGATTTTAAAAACTTCTATCAAAACTCTCATGTCTTCTCTTCTCCAAGGAAAACACAGTGTGAACTTCTCCAATCTTCCTTCATAACTGAAGTGTTTATCCCCGGAACCATTCTCATAAATTTCTTCTGCTCTCTCTCCAGTGCATTTGCTATCCTTTCCACAGCATGCTGCCCAGAACTGTAAACAATACTCCAGAAAAAGTCTAATAGTGTTTTATACAATTTCATCATAACCTCACTGCTCTTATACACCATGCCCCTATTTATGAAACCAAGAATACTGTATGCTTCATTAACATCTCTCTAACCATTAAAGTCATTTTAAATGACTTATGTACATAAACACCCAGATTTCTCTGTTCCTACATGATTTACAATAGTACCCTTTGTTGTATACTGTCTCTCCATGATCTTTGCACCAAAGTGCATCATCTCACACATATCTGCACTGAACTTTATCTGCCAAGTATCCACCGACTCCACCAGTATCCTCGGCCTAAGGATCTTCACCTACTTCATCAATGACCTTTTCTCCATCGTAAGGTCAGAAGTGGAGATGTTCACTGATGATTGCACAATGTACAACAACATTCGTGACTCCTCATACACCGAAGCAGCCCATGTCCAAATGCGGCAAGACCTGCACAATATTCAGATTTGGGCTAAAGTGTTAGGTAATATTTGTGCCACACAAAATGTCACACAATGACCATCTCCAATAAGAGACAATCTAATTAGCACTCCTCAATATTCAATTGAGTTACCATCAGTGAATCCCCCACAATCAAAATCCTGGGTGGTTAGCATCGACTAGAAAATGAATTGGACTAGCCATATTAATACTGTGACTACAATAGGAGGTCTGTGCCTAGAATCCTTCAGTGAGTAACTCACCTCTTGACTCCTGAAAGCTGTCCATCATCTACAAGACACAAGTCAGGAGTATGATGAATGCTCCCCAGTTGCTTGGATGAGTGTAGTTCCAACACCACTCAAGAAGTTTGATATTATCCAAGACAGACAGCTCACATGACTGGCATCACAGCCACTAGTTCCCTCCATTACCAAAACTAAGTAGCAGCTGTGTGCACCATTTACAAGATGCAGTGCAACAATTCAACAAAGATCCTTAGACACTACCATTGAAACCCATGGCCACAGCCACCTAGAAGGACAAGGGCAGCATGTACATGGGAACACCACCATCTGCAAGTTCATCTCCAAACAACTCAGCATCCTTACTTGGAAATACATTGCTGATCTTTCACTGCCGCTGGGACAAAATCCGAGAATTCTTTCCCTAATGATGTTTGGGTCAACCTACAGCACACAGATGAATACAGCAGTTCAATAAGGCAGCTCATCACCACCTTCTCAAGGGCAACTAGGCATTAGCAGTAAATGCTAGCTCAGCCTGCAACATCCATGACCCATGAATTAATTAAAAACTCCATTCCTCTCTTCATTGATGCTGCACAACCTGCATGACCTGCCAGTATTTTGCCTTTTTATTTCAGATTTCCAGCATCCACAATATTTTGCTTCCGTTAAAAAGGAATCTAAAACAAAAGGAATCATAATCCTAAAGTTAGACCTAAGTCAGAATTCTCTCCCCGCAAAACTCTGGGCAAAATTAAATTTTTAAAAAATTAGATAAGATCTTTTGCCCCTAGCACAAATGTGACTAGTTTCCAAGGGTGTGGCATATCATTCATAATCTTGGCATTCCATTTGATGCTAACGGTAGCTTCAAATTCCATACCCCCTCGAGCATCAAGATCACTTATTTCCACCTCTATAACAGTAGCAGACTCTAGCTCTGCCTCAGCTCATTTTCAGTTGAAATTTCATCATGCCTTCGTTAGCTTCAATGTCATTGCCATCGCTGAATTCCACAGCAGCAGCATCTTGGGGATTTTGGGCGCTGCTCCAAAAGCACACAAGCTCCATACCATTCAGGCCAAAGCAGCCCACTCAATCGGTAACCAATCTACCATCTGAAAAATTCTTCCTTCTTCGTAGGTAGTCCTTCAGAATCATGGATGACTTGCTTTCATTCTCATTTGCTGAGGTCTGAGAGAGTAGATAAGTCCAATGCACCTTGTACAGACTCTACCACATTCAGGAGGTTTGTGTGAGCTCAGATGCCTTGACTACACCTCTGCATATTCCTAATACAATCACTGAATGTGTTCAGTAACTGCTCAAAAACACATTTTCTATTCAAAATAAAAAACTGAAAGAACTGTGGATGCTGTAAATCAGGAACAAAAACAGAAGTTGCTGGTAAAGCTCAGCAGGTCTGGCAGCATCTGTGAACAGAAATCAGAGTTAGCGTTTCAGGTCCACTGACCTTTCCTCAGAACTGATTGGAAAATATCGGTTTATATGCAAAAGATAGGGTGGTGGCAGAGGGTAAGGAGTAAATGATAGGTGGGAATAGAGCCCAAAGAGACAGAAGAGCAGTTGGAGACACAAAGGAGTAACATATGAGGAGCATTTGAGGACTCTAGGACTATACTCATTGGAGTTTAGACGGATGAGGGGGGATCTAATTGAAACTTTCAGAGTACTGAATGGCCTAGACAAAGTGGATGTTGGGAGGATGTTTCCATTGGTAGGAGAGTCGAGGGCCCGAGGGCACAGCCTAAAACGGAAGACCTTTTAGAACAGAGATAAGGAGAAAGTACTTCAGTCAGAGAGTGATGAATCTGTGGAATTCACTGCCACAGAAGGCTGTGGAGGCCAGGTCATTGAATACATTTAAGACTGAGATAGATAGGTTCTTGATTATCAAGGGGATCAAGGGTTACAGGGAGAAAGCAAGAGAATGGGGTTGAGGAACTTATCAGCCATGATTGAATGGCGGAGCAGACTCAGTGGGCTGAATGGCCTAATTTCTGCTCCTATGTCTAATGGTCTTATATTCTCCCTTCTCAGACCTAACCGAGGTTTGCGATCTACATTGCAATCAGCCTACACTGGTCCACAGCTGCCTCAGGAACCACAAACCTTGCCCACATCTCACCTAATGAGATCATGCACCAAATTCTGAATGGACCTCAAGTCTTTGACATGAGCTATGCCAATGATGGAAAACTATCTAAATCTCGAACAACAATGGGTATTTCAAAAATGCTTAAGAAGTGCACATAACACACTGATTAAGTGTTTCAATTGGTATTAGTATGAAACGTAACAACAGCAAGTGGTTTTATTTTACTTGAATCATTTACTATACTCATGAAATTAAATACATTCACACTGCCATTATTTTTCAGTCCAAGTAGCTGTGACAGCACAAGTCCAGAAAATTCATAACAGCCATTGATTCGATTGTGGAATACAGCAATGGTGATCAACTATTCATACTTTGAGGTAGAATGTAATACTCAAGTTCGTGCTATATTCTTCTAAACAAGCCTGTTCATGAGTGGTCAGCTTTTCAAAGTTGACATTTATGCATCAGAAATACACAGAGATACATGGACAAAAGTGTAGTTCTTTGACTGCGTTGATTTATTTCATTTTAGCTGAGGCAGACACATGATTGTTGCAATTGGCTGGAACACATTTTGGTTACAGATGCTAAATTTCACTACTGATCCTGTTTAGATCAGCCATGACATCATTAATAGCAGAACAGACGGAATTGACTGAATGGCCTCCTTCTCCTTTTACATTCTTACATCTTATGGCAGTTTAGGTCAAACCAACTATTACTACGTTTCGGATTAAATTAACTTAAATTATGGAAATTTGTTCTCCAGACAGATATTTTTTCTAAGGTTTGACCAACTTCGGAACTCTGCCTCAGATGGCAGTGGTAGGAAGTTCATTGAAAATTTTTAAGGCACAGATAGATTGATTCTTGCTCGGCAAAGGAATCAAAGGTTATCAAGGTAAATAGGAATGTGGAATTTGAAACAAACACATCAGCCATGATGTTGATGAATGATAGAGCAGTTTTGAGGGGATAGATGGCCTACTTTTCCAAATTTGTATGTTATATATCATCTCCAACTCCATGACCTGTCATAGAGGCATAGAGTTGTCTCGCATGGAAGCAGATATTTGGGTCCTACTTGAACATGAAGACCAGGTTTCCTAAATAAATCTAGTCTCATTTGCCAGCATTTGGCCGATATCCCTCTAAACCCTTCCTAATCCTATACCAATCCAGACGTCTGTTAAATGTTGTAATCGTATCAGCCTCCACTACCTTCTCTGGCAATTCATTCCATACATGCACCACCCTCTGCGTGAAAACATTACCTCTTAGGTCCCTTTTAAATCTTTCCCCCTCACTTTAAACCTATGCCCTCTAGTTTTGGAGTCCCGCACCCCAGGGAAAAGACCTTGGCTTTTCACCCTATCCATGCCCCTCATGATTCTGTAAACCTCTATAAGTTCACTCCTCTGCCTCCGACGCTCCAGGGAAAACAGCCTCCAGCCTATTCAGCCTCTCCCTATAGCTCAAACCCTCCAACCCTACCAACATCCTTGTAAATCTTTTCTGAACCCTTTTAAGTTTCACAACATCCTTCCTATAGCAGGGAGATGAAAATTGCACGCAGTATTCCAATAGTGGCCTCACCAATGTCCTGTACCGCCAAAACATGACCTCCCAATCCCTACACTCAATGCACTAACCAATAAAGACATGCATACCAAATGCCTTCTTCACTATTCTGTCTACCTGGGACTCCACTTTTAAGGAACTATGAATGTGCACTCCAAGGTCTCTTTGTTCAGCCACACTCCCAGGACTTTATCATTAAGTGCATAAGTCCTTACCCTGATCTACCTTTCCAAAATGCAGTACTTCACATTTATCTAAATTAAACTCCATCTGCCACTCCTTAGCCCATTGCCTCATCTGATCAAGGTCCTGTTGTACTCTGAGGTAACCCTTTTCGCTCTCGACTAAGCCTCCAATTTTGGTATCATCTGCAAACTTACTAACCATACCTCCAATGCCCACATCCAAATCATTGAGATAAATGACAAAACCAGTGGACCCAGCACCAATCCTTGTGGCACACTGCTGGTCACAGGCCTCCAGTCTGAAAAGCAACCCTCCACAACCACTCTGTCTTCTACCTTTGAGCCAGTTCTATATCCAAATGGCTCGTTCTCCCTCTATTCCATGTGATCTAACCTTGCTAACCAGTCTACCTTGAAGAACCTTGTTGAATGCCTTAATGAAGTCCATATTGATCACATCCGCCACTCTGTCCTCATCAACACTCTTCTTTACTTCTTCCAAAAAAAACTCAAAACTCAGTTAGTGAGACATGATTTCCCACACACAATCCCTAATCAGTCCTCACCTTTCCAAATACATGTAAATCCTGTCCCTCAGGATTCCCTCCAACAACTGTGATAGATATAGGACAGATGTCAGAGGTAGGTTCTTTACTCAGAGAGTAGTAAGGGCGTGGAATGCCCTGCCTGCAAAAGTAGTAGACTTGCCAACTTTAAGGGCATTTAAATGGTCATTGGATAAACATATGGATGATAATGGAATAGTTTAGGTTAGATGGGCTTCAGATTGGTTTCACAGGTCGGCGCAACATCGAGGGCCGAAGGGCCTGTACTGCGCTGTAATGTTCTATGTTCTAACTTGCTCATCACTGATGTCAGGCTCACTGGTCTATAGTTCCCTGGCTTTTCCTTACCACCTTAATAGTGGCATCATGTTAGCCAACCTCCAGTCTTCTGCCACCTCAACTGTGGCTATCAACGATACAAATCTCTCAGCAACAGGCCCAGTAATCACTTGCCTAGCTTCCCACACAGAGTTCGAGGTACACCTGATCAGGTCCCAGGGATGTATCCACCTTTATGCACTTTAAGACGTCCAGCATCTCCTCTTCTGTAATTTGGACATTTTTCAAGATGTCGCTATGTAATTCCCCACATTCCCTATCTTGCATATCCTTCTCCACACTAAACACTGATGCAAAATACTCATTTTGTATCTCCCCCATCTCCTGTGATTCCACACATAACTGGCCTTGTTGACCTTTAAAGGGCTCTATTCTCTCCCTAGTTACTCTTTTGTCCTTATTGCATATATAGAACCCCTTTGGATTCTCCTTAATCCTACTTCCCAAAGCTATCTCATGTCCCCTTTTTGCTCTCCTGATTTCTCTCAAGTATACTTCTACAGCCTTTCTACTCTTCTCGGGATTCACTCAATCCCTGCTGTCTATACCTGACATATGCTTCCTTATTTTTCTTGATGAAAACCTCACTTTCTTTAGTCATCCAGCCTTGCCCTTCACCCTAACAGGACTAGTGTCTCTGGACTCTTGTGGTCTCATTTTTGATGGCTTCCCATTTTCCAGCCATTCCTTTACCTACAAACATCTGCTCCCAAATAAGTTTGAAAGTTCTTGCCTAATATCGTCAAAATTGGCCTTGTATTCTAATCTTTTGTGTGGTGCACATCTACTAGTTCCTCTAACTAGCATGGCAGATAATGTTCAAAAACAGAAACAATTTTATTTCCTAACAAGATTTTCAGTTCATAAAACTACATTGACTTTTTCGAGTCATATTATTTCCAAGTGCATTAATTAGATATCTCTTAGCAATAAATTTTTCCTTTCAATCCCGTTTTTCTCTCTCCTTGCTTTCTTGAAGAAAAGTATTACATTTGCAAATTTCAAAATGTTTGAGACTGTACCTGACCTAATATGGTGAAAGATGCAAAACATATATTTTGGAATTTGGATTTCAAAACGGAGGTAGATGTGGGTCAGTTCTGTGGAGTTGTTTTTTAAGCAAAGGTCAGAAAGTTAATTTGGAAAGGTTATCCAAATATATCAGTTCCAGGAATATGATGGCAGTCACACTCCTGGGAGAACTTCTGTTGTGTTAATAAATAAAAAATACAAAACATATACTTTACGACAGTCAGAATAAACATATTAAGGCAATTGGTTTAATTTTCATTCAGAATAGAAGGATCAGAGTTCTAGTTCAAAAGAACCTAGAATTCAGTTCAGAAGGTAGACAGGTTTCTCATGTTTCACACCAATTGCTGTAAACACAACCTTGGAGTGACTGCATGCATGTGCAGCTATAAGGAAACATTGCTTCAAATCCACCCCCATTAGTTTTAAGGTATTTCTCCTTAACTTATTTGCTGGTGCCCTTTTATGTCTGCATGTTCTGTCTTCCCTATCACACTTGGGTCACAATTACGCCGCCTTTTTCTTTCTTTTGAATTTCCCAGTGTCCTCTCCCCACCCAAATCCTGGCTATTTAGCTTAAAGGTCACGCCAAAGTCCTAGTTATGTGACATGGAAGGACATTTGGTTCAAGCATGGCTTCATCAGTAATAGTGCCAGTGCCCCATGAGTCAAAACAATTTCTCCCACACGACTATAGATGAAAAAGAGACCACACAGTGTCCTTAAGAACTTAGATATTTCTTGATAACCTAGCAAATCATTTTTTTTGTGATCAATGTATGCAAAGGTAAATTAAACCCTTTTTTTTTTACATAAACTGAATGCTAGCATGCAAAATTTTAAATCACTTTCTTATAACATTTCTGAAGACGACATGCATTTCCTATAGCACTTATCTCCAACAAAATGGATAATTGTGCTTGTAAGTACCACTGTGTACAGCACTTACCTCCAACAAAATGGATAATTGTGCTTGTAAGTACTGCTGTGTACCACTCGGCCCTTCTCTTTCAGATATTTAAGGATATGCTTGTCAGCATCCTAAAAGAATAAAATCAGAACTCAGGCAACTGCTGATAGTTATTTTCACTATTTTATGTTAAAATGTCGGAACTTAATGGATATTTATTGTTGTTAAAAAAAACCTAAGTTCTTCGACATAAACTTGAACAGCAAAAAGCATAATTAGTTTTAAAAACTAGTTATTTTACTATATTCCGACATATTGAATTAAATCAAATGAAAGCAAATCATTTTTCAGAACTGGCACTGCATTAAGTCACTGTGGTTTACGGTGATTAACTGCAAATCTTTGCACAGTAACATAACACTTTTACATGGATAAACAGCATATTATAAAATGTAACATCCCCTTGTCTATTTAAATAATCCTTCCAAAACTGCAACATATAACAACCATCCACTAACCTTAACATACAATCCAGCAAAGTCCTTCACTTCAGCTGTGAAACAGCCAGATGCATCCACTGGACACACTGGTGTTGAATCTTTCTGGATTATGCCATAATCCACACACACACGGAAATCATCCTACAGGGCAAAATTAATTTTAGCCTCACAACACATGGATTTTGGAGGAAAAGCAAAACAACAACATTGGCTTACCCAAGAATATAAGTAAATTTTTTGGCACATTAAACTATTTCCTTTACTTCTCTTAACCCAATTTACCTTTTACCTCTGGACTGACATGCAATAAAGAATGCTTATAGTTCAAAGATCAATCGGAAAAATCCTAAAATAATCAGATTTGCAAATATTCTTAGTTGAAAAGCATCTATTGCAACATCGACCCCAAAGGTGCTACTTGAGAAGGCACAATTTTCATAAGTTGCTGCTTGTTTGGACAAAACTGGTTAAAGGTACAATGTTTCAAAAAAAGTTTTTATTTTTTAAATCCAAGTCTATCCTACTATAGTTACTGGTGATTCTGTGAAGACTGACCAAAAATAGACTGGGACAGATTTTCCATGAGTGGCATTTCACACAGATTGACACACCAGTCTTTTTTTTAAATCAAAGAAGACTGTGCTGCATTTAGATCATAGATCATAGAATCCCTACAGTGTGGAAACAGGCCCTTCGGCCCAACAAGTCCACGCCGACCCTCACAGCATCCCACCCAGACCTATCCCCCATAACCCATCTAATCTACACGTCCCTGAACACTACGGGCAATTTAGCATGACCAATCCACCTAGCCTGCACATCATTGGACTGTGAGAGGAAACCAGAGCACCCGGAGAACTTGCAAACTCCACACAGACAGTCGCCCGAGGGTGGAATTGAACCCTGGTCCCTGGCGCTGAGAGGCAGCAGTGCTAACCACTGTGCCACCGTGCCCCCCAGGATACTTTGATCGCGGTTTCTCCAGAGATGTGGAGTTGTACTTCTGTTCTGACAGTTCATTCATAATCCAGAATGTCTTGCAAAGGCAAACTGTGTCACCTCTGAACAATAGTCAGCTGCCATACTCTGTAACTAAAAGGTCTAAAATCACTGACACCAACTGTCTAAGATCCAGAATCACAGACAGGCACCTTGACAGCTGCTCTCAAATGCTCAGGACATGAGTTAAGTGTGAGGTTAGAATACTGGGAGGGTAGGTCAGTTGAATTGTTACTCAGGAGTTAGTCTATGTTTCCTAATTAACTGTTAAGTTTCAGTGGAACCCTCCGAGTTCTCTGATTTAAATGGAGACTTTTGGAGGGCTCCAGGCATACAGGAATTGGCCAGTGGAATCTTCAATTTCGTGGGTGATTCATTTGGAGCCTGCTGTGATGGAGATACTTAGGGTCCCCAACAGCATTCCCTTGAATTTTCTTCGTGGTTGCACAGGCCTCTGAGACCCATATGCAGAACCTTGGAGCAGCTGTACACATGCTGTACAGCTTATAGGGAATGTTGGTCCCATGTGCAATCCCATCTACACTGGAATAATGACCGTCTGGGTACTGGAAAATCCAGGCCACTGCACCACAACAGAAAAAGAACCTAAAAACATTATGTTTGGAAAACTAAAGCAAAAAGTCTTACTTACTTTTAGGTTAACCTCAAAAAGGAATTCTTAAATCATGGTTAATATAATAAATCCAGGTTATCCATCAAAATCAACTTTAATTTTGTATTTGATGAAACATGAAAACAGCCTGTTGCTGTTTTTACAGGTCAAGTTCAAATTATATTCAAAATAGTCAAAAATGCACATATTTTTGCATGACAAGCAATTTACCACAAGCCATTCTTTCATCATTTTCTTGGAAAAGTCACATGTTTTAACAAATACCACCAAAATTAAGAAGATTTAGACAACAGGCACGTGTGTTATAAATCCATCGCAACATTGAAACTATTCTGTTCTAAACAGAAAAAGAAACATAAAATGCATTAATAACTGTTTGTTGTTATTCCTCTTGGTTGTCTTTTCTTTCAGTAGCTATTTCATACTAGCTTTACGAATCCAATTAACGTATCATTTTTTGGCAGAATCAGTTATCTGGAAAGGCCATCCCAGAGTCTCCTTTGTCCCTCGAGCTAGTGGTTGGTGTTGTGATTCACCAGCATACAGTCTCCTCCATCCGTATGCCTGGTGTTTCCAAAAGTGTAGCTGTCTAATAACCGTGCAACCCAACGAGCTAACATTCAAAACCTCAAACTGCGCTCTCACATCAATTCAAGAGATGCAAACCATTGCTATTTGCTTAACGCAAGCTGCATTTCAAAATCTACATCTAGTTCATTCAGAAGTCCATTCTTTTAGCCACTAGAGGAACAACCCCTACCTCTCCTCTCTACTGCTAATACATCAATGAATATTTTTCCCGTTCTTGGCTATCAATAATTGCAATTAGTGCTCACAAACTCCAAACTTATTGAGAACGAAAGCACATGGTCTATTTCCAAATGAAAACTGCCAGTGCCTTGTTAAGTTCCATTTCAATGCTTGTCTCACTGTATGAGTAAAACATTCACATATTAAGATTTCAATTCTGAAAAAGTGTCACCAACCTGAGACTTTAAAACTGTTTCTCCCCATAGAAATAACCTGAACTGCTGAGTACTTCTAGCATTTTTTATTTTTAGTTTGTTTTGCTTTTGTAATAAGATTTACAGTCCTCATTTAAAAATCAGTCTCCAGCTTTGCTTCACCCCAAGTAGTCTCCTGCCTCATCCTTGTGTTCATTTTAAGATCCACTTTGGCACCAAATTACTATTAACTCTTTGCTCTGTTATCCTTTAACAACTTGAAGTCTATTTCACAGCCCTTTAAAGGTATTCTAGCAACCACACTTTGTTTCATGGATTCTCTCTTCTTCATAGAATCATAAAATCCCTACAGTGTGGAAGCAGGCCATTCAGCCCTTCGAGCCCACATCCACCCTTCAAAGAGCATCTCATAACTAATTCACCCAGCCTGCACATCCCTTCACACTGTGGGCAATTTAATATGGCCAATCCACCTAGCCTGCACATCCTTGGACTGTGGCAGGAAAACAGAGGACCCAGAGGACACCCATGCAGACAGGGGAAATGTGCAACCTCCACACAGACCCCTTATCTCTTTGCTCTCCATTTAGCTTTTCACTCACATACAATACTCAATGATTAACAGTGTGGGTTACTGCAGGATCTAAGTTATATACTGTATCCTACAATGTCAAACATTCAATACAATTGGCACAGAAACAGCTGAAATGTAGTGGTAACAATATTACAATGTTATTCAAAAGAGATTGCAATTAGGACAGCTGTAAAACTGTTCTACACAGATGTGGAAGTAATTTCATTCCCAATAGATCATTTTAAGGCTTATTACAAGTGCAGAAACAAGAAAAATAACTCCACTGCAGTTCAAAAGACAACATGTAAAATTTCGGGTGAAACTTTCCCAGTAACTGTTGATGTTGGTGTCAATTTCACTGAATGTCAACATTATACCTCCCAAGAACACAAAAGGATGCACAATTTACAAAGGCCGAAATACATACAGATTTACACCAGTCTTAAAAACAAAACAGAACATTAAGTCATCTATTCAGAATTTAAAAAGGAGCTGATACTTTAAAAATCCAAAGGCATCATATTTCAGATGCAACAAATAAAAGGTCAGGTACTTTCAATGATGCAATTCGAAACAATTACAAAGAAACAAAAGCCTGGAGGAGATCTTATATTATCTGTCAATATTATCTTCCCAAAATTCGATAGTTCAGGGCTCCATATGCAGATAAAGATACCCTGACATCCACACGAAGATTCAACAAGTAGCTCAACTGAAAATCCCAATGGAAGCTGAATTGGATAACCATGCTAATGGAAAAGCACGAGCAGACAAAGCCAAATATATGCCATATTAGTCATAAATGTTACATTTACATTTCAGTGCCAATACTTTATTCGTATCCATGACTGGGAAAGATGTCTAATCCTGCTGTTGCCAATAACAAATGATATGGTGGAATTGGAAACAGCATATATAGATCTGCTCCACCTAGAAAAAGCAATATAGATGTCTTCACCTCCGCAGCCAAGTACAACTGATCATGTGGTTTAAAACACAAACGGTGATTACCACGCATGTTTTAGAGTGGTGCACACCGGCAGAGATGGTGAGGAAGATGAAGAACAGTACCATCAACAAGGACAGTACTGACCAACTTAAATATGTTATTTCATTTCAACAAAGAAAACTGTACTTACTGCACCAAAGTATGGTGCCTGATGTACAACACCTGTACCCTCTTCCTCTTTAACATAGTTGTCCACAAGAACAGTGAAGGCTCCGGTTTCTTTGCACTGAAAGACAGCATTGTTACTGAAGGTCACCTACATAAGTACAAAATTAACCAATTCTCCATACAATAAACTTATGGTTACGGATAATTAAGACAGCTCACAGTCATTAGAATTTTGCAAAAACAACTTTAAAATAGTTGACATCATTAGTTGCCATTTGTTGTTTGGTTTCTCATAGCCAGCACAGAGCAACAGCATGAATTTAGCATTTATTGACTAATGGTTTATTCTGTGCTGAGCTTGAACTTGAAAAGCAATTTAACAGGGAATAAATACATGGAAGTAATATGGTCACAACATAATAGCATTGGTTAAAAAGAGAATGATAGTATCCCAATTCTTACAATTCGTCACATCAAAAGGAATCTAAAACATTTCATGGCTTATTGCAAGATCAACATTTGTACAGTGACAACAGTACTAATGCATTATTTTTGCTACTTGATAATAAGGTCATTATTTACTACTTGGGTCACTTTATTATTCATTTATGAGATGGGGGCATTTGCTGGTTGGGCAAGTCTTTATTGCCCATCACAAATTACCCAGAACATAGTTAAGAGGCAACCACATTGCTGTGGGTCTGGAGTCACACACAGGCCAGACCAGATGGATGGCTGATTTCTTTCCCCAAAGGGACATAAGTGAACTAAATGGGTCTTTACAACAAATTGGCAATAGTTACATGGTCACCATTGGGCTAGGTTTATATTTCAGATTTTTACTGCTGTCAAATTTCACCATCTGCCATAGTGGGATTCAAACCCTTGTCTCCAGAACATTAGCTTGAGATTCTGGAATACTAATATAGTGACATTACCACTACACTACCGCGTCTCCTCATTTACATGCACTTAATTTGTATACAAAAAACACACTGGAAATCCATTTATTTCCCCAATCATTTTACGTATGCATAAACCAAAGAATTGCGGATGTTGGAAATCAGAAACATAAACAGATATTGCTGGAAAAACTCAGGTCTGACAGCATCGGTGAAGAGAGAGATAATGTTTCAGGTCCAGTGACCCTTCTTCAGAAGACCCTAGAGGGAGGATCACTGGGCCCTGTAGTGATTGTAATGAGGTCAGCCAGGCGGACCTCACAGAATACTAGTTTCCTGATTGGGGCTGTTAATATGGTCCAATCAGGGAGCCCTGGCTGACAGATAAAAAGAGGAGTGTGAGACAATGTAACACTCCGAGCTGGCTCTGAGGGAACTGAACCAGTGTCAAGGACTTTCCACGTGTAAATAAAGAGTGACTTGGGGACGGGATACCGGCCACAGACCCGAAACAGTAACTCTGCTCTCTCTCCATAGATGCTTCCAAACCTGCTCAGTTTTTCCAGCAACTTCTGTTGGTGTTATACATACACAGAAAAATTTCCTTTACAATTTTATTAAAATTAAATTAAAATTTGTATATTTATATGTAACTGGCACTTTATGAAACGGCACTCTTGATAAACAGATAAAAATTATATGCCTCAAATTCCTGAAGTTTACTGTACTATCAAATCTGCGTGATGTTCTAATAGTTAGTTAAGGATGCAAGTGAAAAGGCTCTCTACCACTGAATTTTATTTAGGGCAAAGTTGCATTATTATTTAGGTGATTTATGCTGTAAATAAAGTGTAATACTGATGTTTATCTCCCATGTATTACATTTCTATTAGTGTGTGTTTTCACACTGATTACGTGGACCTCTTGATCAAGAGCATTTCATCAACCAGCACATTTCTCGTCTCAGAGGTGCCAGTTATAAAAAGTTTGCTGTAATTCAATATCAGTTATGAAGTTCAATTGTATAATATGTAGGAAACGCATCTAAAAAAAATAGATACACTTAGAGATTTGGAAATTGATCCTCTGAGTTGTTGAACTAACACAGCACTCAACAAGAACTACATGCAAAAGTGAAATCACCAAGAATCTAAGCACAATTTGAATTATGGAGGAAAGCATTATACATCAACAAGTTGACACCATATAAATTATTCTAATTCCATTCTAATTTCAGTGGTCAATTTGCACCTTCATAATCTTCTTTATATTCATTCATGAGATGTGGCCATCACCGGCTAGGCCAGCATTAACTGCTCATACCTAATTGCCCAGGGGGCAGTTAAGAGTCAAATACATGACTGTAGGTGTGCTCAGTCATGATCATTTTGAATAATGAAGGGGATGTGAAGGGTCGAATAGCTTCCTCCTATTCCTATTTTCTGAGTCACGTGTAGTCCAAATTGGCTAAGGTCAGCAAATTTCCTTCCCTAACAGATATCAGTGAACCCAGTGCGTTTTTAACTGCGAAAACCAGTGGTTATGTAGTCACTATTACACTAGCTTTTAAATCCAGATTTTTAACTGGATTCAAATTTCACCACCCGCCATGGTGGAATTAGTATGTTATGTCCCCAGAATGTTGGTCAGGAGACCTGAATTGCTAGTTGAGTGACATGACTACTATGCCAACATCTCCCCAAACTGATGGGAGAATTGTTTCAAAATTCTTCACCACTGAACCTATCTTTTGAGATATCCTTGAGGCAGAGTTTTTACTGCATGGAAGAGGGTCATTTGGCACCTTGGTCATCAATCCTCTGTATATTCTAATTCTATTTTCCAGTATTTGGCAATCACCTTGAATGATATGGCATTTCAAATGCTCACCTAAATTCTACTTAATTGTTGAGGATTCCTGGTAAGAGCACAAAATGCACTTTCGGGAGAGACTTCAATTTCCACCAACAAGAGTGGCGCACTCGTACCCAATGCCCAAGTGACTGAAAAAAGGTGAAAACCTATTTGCCCTCATCCTAACAAATCTACTTACCTATCTCAGTGCATTCATGACACATCAGGAGTGACCCACACAGTCCTTGTGGAGATGAAGTCCCACCTTCACAATGAGGATACCTTCCATCATATTGTGTAGGACTACAAATGTGCCACAGAGGATAGCTTCGGGAAATATCCATTAAATCAAAACTGGAAATAATAATGACACACAGCCTTGTTGTACCTGCAAAGTCCACTTTATCAAGGTATCGACCAATCCCTCGGTCAATATTGGGTGGTCTGTCCTGTTTCATGGATTTCTTTTGACTTTGTAAATGTTAGAATTGAGTGGCTTGTTAAGGGATTTCAGTGGGAAATTAACTTAACTGCATTGCTATGGTTCCTCAGCTAAAGAATGCAATCCGAAGTTACACAACGCCAGGTTATAGTCCACCAGGTATATTTAAAATCAGAAGTTTTCGCAGCGCTGCTCCTTTGTCAGGTGAAGTAGAGTGAAGTGCACAGTCACAGAATATGTAAGGCAGAGGGATAATGGCAAGATAATTCCAGGTATCTCTCTGGCTACATATTCTGCACCTGCGTGCCTCTCCGTTCTTCACCAGATGAAGGAGCAGCACTATGAAAGCTTGTGATTTTAAATATACCTGGTGCACTATAACCTGGTGTAATGTGACTTCTGATTTTGTCCACCCCAGTCCAACACCAGCATCTCCACATCATGACTAAAGAATGTAGAGAGATGTCACTAATTTATTTTTTTGATGAGAGGATTGCACTCGAGAGGGTGCAGAGGAGAATCACTGGTATGGTGCAATGAAGAGAGACTTGATAGGCTGGGGTTGTTTTCCACAGAGCAGAAAAGGCTGAGGGAGAGACCTGATTGAGGTGTATCGGATTAAGAGGGACTTGGATGGTTATGGAGAAACATTTCCCCTTAGAGGGGCTCATAATAGGGAGCACAGTTTTACAGTAAGGAACAGGAAGTTTAAAGGAAATTGGAGGAAAAATGCTTTATCCAGAGCTTGTGGGTATCTGGAACCCTCAACAATTAAATAGTATTTAGATGAGCACTTGAAATGCTATATCATTCAAGGCAGGTCCTGGGGTCATTAGCAGCAGAATTGTATTCTGCCACAATTTGCACCTCATGATTCAGCATGTCCACGACATTACGCTCATCATCAAGACAATGAATCAACTCTGGCTGACTGAAGTGAGCAGGAGAAGATGTCGAGTACAAAACCAGCATACCTAAAAATGAACTATCAACCAAATGATGTTGCACCAGGACTATGTGCACGCATACAGCAAAATCAACATGCAATGGACAGAGCTATGTGAATCCTGTGATTGAGTACGGCATCAAGCTGTCGTAGAAAACTGCAGTCAATGGGAACCGGGTTAATCTTTCCATTGTTGGAATCATACTTTGCACAATGGAAGATGGTCGTGGTTGTTGGAAGTCAATCACCTTCGTTCTGGGAAATTAGTGCAAGAATTGAACAATTTCTCTTCCGTTGTTTCATGAATGACCTGCTTTCCATTAATAGATCAAAAATGGGGATTTTGCAGACGTTTGACAAATCTCAGTTCAATATATGACTTTTCAGATACCACAGTAGCTCATGCATTTGCGCAACACCCAACCTTGGGCTGATAAATGGCAATGACCATTTCTATCAAGACACAACATAACCATCTTCCCTTGATATTCAATGACACTATCATCACTGAATCCTCCACTATCAACATGCTGGGAGTTACCATTGATTAGAAATTGAACTGGACTACAAAAGCAGGTTAGATCAGAGGGATTCTGGAACAAGTAACGCTCATCTTGAATCCCAAAAGTCTCCCCCTCAATGCCCAAGCCAGGAATATGATGTAGTACGCTTCACTTACCTGGATGGCTGTACTCCAACACTCAAAAAGCTCAACAACATCCAGAACAAAGCAGCCTGCTTGGCTGACAACTCATTCACCATTTTCAATCTTCACTCCATTCACGTAACAACGTAGAGTAACAGAAGTGTGTACCATTTACAAGATTTCTTGACAGCTTCCAAACCCATGACCTCTACCACTTGCAAGGACAACAGCAGTAGATGCATGGAAGCATCATCACATGCAGATTCCCCTCCAAGCTAAATATCATCCTGACTTAAAACAATATTATCATTCTTTCAGTGTTACTGAATCAAAATCCTGGGACATCCTTCTGATCAACATGATGGGTGTACCTATCCATCCATGAGCAAAACAGTTCAAGAAGGCAGCTCATCAACAACTGCTCAATAAATCCTGGCCTAGCCATCAAAGGCCACATCCCACAAATGAATTTTTAAACTCATAAGATTAATATCTGTAAACTAGCAGTTAGTGTTCACATCTCATGGTTTATACCATGGCATTGTAATTCATTTGGCAGTAATTTGGTTGGGCAAGTATGAGATTCTTCTTTTGCAAATACCCCATTACTGATGCTGAGTATGCAAACTATAATTTTACTAACAAAGGTCGTTCAGGTACTGTGCATAGTTCAATACTCACCAAGGACAGTAAGAACAGTTGGTAGGATCCATCTTACCTTTGAGAAATAATCGAACAATGGTCTGTATTTCTTGCCTTTGAGAGCAGCACCCTTGAACCTTCATTTGAAAAAAAACCCATTAATTTAAACGGATGAGAGAAGAATGTTCTTAGCACAAACATAATAGGAACTTTCCAAATCAGACAACCAAATAAGTCAGTTATCACTTTAAGACGGATCATTGGGCAGTAAAGCATGAATCAATTATCCATTCATTATCAGCAAAGACACGTTTACCAGAAAGAGGAATACAAAAACAAGATTGGGAAAAGAATGCAAAAGAAACAGAAGCTGCTGAGACTATGGAAAGTCATTAATATTTCTTTGATTACAAAATATTGATGAAAATCAATTGCATTTTTATAGCTAATCATGTTTCTACTATATAGCTTAAGAAGTACCTTCGGAACAACAAATTACACAAAGTACAGATCTAGGTATTTTGTGAATAACTAAGCTTTTGTTTCTTTATCCATCCACAATAGGTGGCCATGAATTTGCAAGACCAGCATTTAATATTCCATGCTAAATTGTCACGAAGGTGGTGGTAAGCATCTTCTTTAACTGCTGCTGTATGATGCAGCACACGTGTATAAACTGAATGGTTTGTTCTTTCTATTTGAAGAGGAGTTTAAAATCAATCGTACTGTTGTGGATCTACAGTCACATATACAACAAACCAAAAAGAATGGCAGTTTTCTTTTCCAAAGGTACATTGGAGAAACTTTTGATGTCAGCTTTATTTCATTAAAATTTTAAAATCTCCTACTACTGTGGTGGGATTTGAATTCAAGGCTTTCATTATTAACTCAGATGGTCAGATTACTAGTCTGGAAACATGACCACTTTGTTTCCATGCAGTTCATGTCACTCAGTTTAATACTATTACAGCTAAGCAATAAATGCTAGCTTGGTCAATGACACTCACATGCTGTGAATGAATAAAAACTAGTTCATGTACTTTCTCCCTTAGTGGTGTGGGTAGAGAGGAGTGGTAATGGCAAGATCACCCAAGAGAACTCCCCGCCTTTCTGCAAACATTATCACAGAACTTTTGATATCAATATGAATAACCAGTATAGGTTGAATGAGCTGGTCGATGACTGATACGGTCATGGACAAATGCAACTGCAAGATGACAAGAAAAATTTATTCTGAAGAAGGGCCAATAGACCCAAAACATTATCTCTGCTTTGTCTCCACAGATGCTGCCAGACCTCTTGAGCTTTTTGAGCGATTTTCATCTTTGTTTCTGATTTCCAGCATCCAGTTTTTTGACTTTTTTTTAAAAAGAGGTTGATTTATTTCTACATTGGTTTACTCACCATCTGCCACAGACCCAGTATAGGTGCTATTTCCTTAAGGAGACGGCCAGCTCGGTTAGTGGTGGTGCTACTGAACAAGTCTTGATAACAGAGGACACATTCTGTATCCTTTTTGCCCTCAGTGCTTTTTGCAAGGGGGTTCAACATGGAAGAATATTTGTCTGGTGGGGATGGGGAGAAGAGAAGAAAGAAAGAATGATGGTCGTGGCGTTGGCGGCGGTGAAGGTGATGGACCTGGTTATGAGACTTCATGGGGTTTGGACTCAAATGCTGACCACTCCCAAGGTTACTCCTTCCTGACTGTTAACCACTCTGCTGCCAATTCTAACGGGTTTGTCCTGATAATGGGACAGAACATTTCCTGGGATGGTGATGGTGGGGTCTGGAACATTGTAAAGTATGACTTGGTGACTACGACAATGTCACGCTGTTGCTTGCCAAATCTATAGCACAGATCTCCCATTTTTTGCACAATCTCCCAGATGTTAGTGAAGTAGTGCTTGCAAGCTCAACACAGCTGTGTTTGGTGTCAAAATGCTGGACGGTCCTCTGATTTTTGTTTGAGCACAGGTATTTCATGAATGGCACTAAAATAATGAATGATGAAACTGGAAGAGATTCAAGTCCCTGAGCAAAACCAAAAGTCACCAATCCAAATACTTGACAGTACAGTTAAGCAAAGTTAGGGGGAAAATGCAAACTTATTTTAATTTTGCAACCTGTGACCTACCACGTAAAAGGTAGAAATTAAGCGACAATTCCCATTTCAATTCCCTTCAAAAGGGTGAATTACCAAATATATTTATCGTGTCTCAAGTCACAGTGACAGGAATTGTGACGGTCAAGAATGTGAATGAAATAATT
Source organism: Rhincodon typus (assembly GCF_021869965.1). Classification (NCBI taxonomy): domain Eukaryota; kingdom Metazoa; phylum Chordata; class Chondrichthyes; order Orectolobiformes; family Rhincodontidae; genus Rhincodon; species Rhincodon typus. The sequence goes on from NC_063347.1 coordinate 18,811,125, forward strand.
CCAGAGAGGCCAGTATCCCATCACCAAGTCTCCCTTCATTTGCACATGAACAGTCCTTGACTTTAGTACTGTCTCATGCAGAGTCATGTACCAGAGTGTCAGTATCTTTGACAGTCACCCTTTTTATTTGTTAGCCAGGGCTCCCTGATTGGGACAGATTAACTACACCAATCAGGGAACCCATATTCTATGAGGTCCAGCTAGCTGACCTTGTTACAACCACTACAGCGACATATTCCCTTAAACAAATGAAAATAAATCTTTGAATGAAGCACCATAAATCCAGCCAATTCTGGACGATACTGTCCTATGGACAACTGGGTGAGAATTAATGCAGTAGCACACAAGCGGATCTAAAATTTATTAGGGCTTCTGTGATGAGTGGACATTTCAGAAGTACATTCTATTTTATTTTTGCTCATAAAATGGGTATGTCACTAGTTAGACCAGCATTTGCTGACCATCCCAAATTGCCCAGCGAACAGTTACAAGTCAACCATGTTGATGTGGGTCTCAAGTCACATGTGGGCCAGGCTGTTAAGAAGAACCAATTTCCTTCCCTAAAAGACATTAGCGAACCAGATTGTTTTTATGGCAGTCAACAGCAGCTACAGGGTGACCATTAGACTTGTATTTCTTCCAGTTTACTTTATAGAATTGAAGTTTCAACCTCTGCATGGTGGGAATTGAACTCATATTGGAACATTAGCCTGGGGTTATGGATTACTAGCCCACTGACATTACTGACATCCTCCAGCTTCCCCAAAATGAAACTATCCATGATTCCTTATTCAGAGAGAAATTGAATAACTTAACAACCTCTCAAAGACCTAATGCTTCAAATGTACCGCCAATGTAATGTGCATCTAACATGAGAAATGAGTGCCAGAGCAATGGCTTTACAAATGAAAATATGGGTAATAAAATTCAAGAGCTGAAATATTTTCTGAAAAAGAAAGGGGGGGTTAACAAGAGCTAAAAGGGGAAAAACTGAACGAGAAAAAGAACAAAATTAGAGAAATAGGAAGATAAAGAAAATGAGAGAGAGGATTGTAAGACAGATGAAAGAAGAAACGCTGTTTGCACATTTGTCAGAAAAGAAAACAAGCACAAAAGAAAGTGAAAGCAAGATCCACAAAACAAAACAGAAGTAAATTGTTTAAATATATAGGAGAGGGTGGCCATGACATATCTACACTGGTTCTTTGAATCAATAATCTTACTTAGATCCACTTTCCTGCTCTCTGATCATAAACCCCAAGTTTCTTGTCCTTAATTACCTGTCAATCTTCCTTTTACAATTATTTATGAAATCTGCTTCCATAACCTTTTTAGGTAGATCAGTCCAGATTCTGATGACTAGTGGAAAAAGAAGCTCCAAATTCCCTTAACAATCATTTTCTCATGACTTGAAATCTCTGA
>NC_063347.1:18813046-18950573 GCF_021869965.1 Rhincodon typus
TTCTATTATTTTAATCGAGGCATTAATCCATTTGTTTCAACTGATTGAAAATCACCTTAAGAATAACACATTAAGTATTTAATCACTTACAGTGCTAGCTCCTGATGAACTTTCAGGCCTGGTAAGTCCCACCTCATTTCCCAGCGTCAAATTGACAAAGAACTGTTGGAATTTCTAACATACGCAAATATCAAATTGTACCATGTATTTTCAGAAACGTCAAGAAGAATTATCTTTAAATCATCTACATTTTAACATGTTCTTGTTCTTGAGAGCAGGGAAAGATGATGGTGTTTCTCTATGATGGTTTCTACTCCGCAATGTAGAAATATAGAAGTGGAGTATTTCAAGTCCTAATTTGATTTAACCGTAGAATTCCTAAGGTGCCCTTTTATACCTATGTTTTAGTTACATAGGAAGCATGTTACAAAATGCATGTTCAGCTTTCCTAAGCTTCTAACCAGGTGTTTTGTACTGTAAGGAGTTTAAAAGAAAATCCTTTTGATACATTGGTACAAATGCTTTTCCAAATTAGGTTTTTATTATTTGCATGCATTGCTCTTGGGGATTCATTTGTGCTGGACCGAATTTCTTATGCTTTAATAGTAGGCACTTGTTAAGCTTTAAACAAACCATGGAGGTGGGCGATTGGGGCAGTTGATCTGTACAGGGGATTTTCCATTGAGTGTTAAACTGATCATTTTTTGTCAAGTTTAACTTGATCCAGTTATGCTCACACTTCATTTGGGAATTTCTATGCTTAGCTTCAGGAAAAACCTCTGTGGTATGGCAGGTTTATCATCTGTTGCTTTTATGAAAAAGGTTGCTGGTTACAAGTGATACCCAATTCCTTTGCAAATATGAATCTATGTCATCCAGCAGCACTACAAACTGCTATCCATTTGCTGATGTTCTAGGTTCTTGCATATTGTAGACTTTCCTAATTGTAAAGAATGCCAAGTGTTCAATTGAGGCAACTGCAACAACCTATTTTATTACGTGTACAATATGACGATCATCAATATCCTCTGTGTGTGTGTGTGTGTGTGCTGTTTTGTGTTTGGTATTAGAAGCACCAGTTTAGAGTAATAGGTTATACCTCTATGTTGTGGTGAAAGCCTGCAGAATTACAGACTTGTATTAGCATCATGTAATAAAATGTGACATAATCAGACATAATTGTCTCTTCCCCAAGAAAGATAAAAGAACAAGTTGATGGGTGATTGTGTTACTGTCTTGCAGTTGAACTGATGGTAATGACTACTAAAAGGTCAAAGTGGGGTCATCAAAGTAGGATGGCAGAACTACAAACTGTTCCATCCTTTCTGAATAGGAACAGTGACAGGACAAACTGTCCCATATGTAAAACCACCCACCATGCAGTAGGATTAGTCAAATCTGGCTATGGTTGTAAGTGGCTAAAGAGGAAAATTTGAGGGACTACAGAAGGAGACATATACTGGGAGGTAACCAACTAGCAATGCCCAAGAAAAATCTAAGCCAGTATTTCAGTAAGTTTGACAAACTCAGCAGCAGAAATTAATCCTGATGAGACACAGAATTAATAAAAACTGTACTTAGGAAGGAATTCTGAACCCATTTCATGTATTGTTCAAGTTAATGTTTGGCTAAGTGAGCAATTCAGATATTTACTTTCAGAATTGTCAAATCTTAAGACTGCTCCTCAATAAGTACATTTTAATTCTACAGCTGTTAACATTTTATTACCATCAGTTGCAAGTAAATTGGATGCTTCATTAATATTGTTGATGTTACCTCTGGTGTATATACCAACGCTTTCAATTTATTCTTTCTTCTCATTTTAGGGACTTCGCTAACAGAAGTATTGTTCACATTTCACCTGAAGATTCCAACCTCAAGCCCTACACTTCAATGGTATTTTTTTCCACTCATGTTTTAATATCTCTGTCTTGATTAATTATCTCTTTGTAAACTAATAGGTCTCAGTTCCTGCCCAAATAAGGGCACTTACTGTTACAGTAATTCACTGGGTATGGTGTATCTGCCCATGAAGTTTGTATAAAACTGTTCTGGAAATATGCCCAGCAGCCTTTTTCCATGATGATCTTAGACAGCCACAGCTGTATTTCTTGTACTTTCCGTATAAGTATCAACAAATGCTATTATATGTAAAACAAAGCAAGTCCAGATTTAGCTTATACACATAAGTAGCTATGCAACAACAGGACTGAATTGCTTCTTGTAAAATGGTTATCAGATTTATTGCCACTGCTTTGATCTTAAAAGACCTGATGTATCCCAACATGTAGTAAGGGCAGTGGTACTTTAACCCTTTACATACTAAACTGCTCATTAAATCATTTTCTAATTTATTTAGTTTGGCATATACTGATTGTTAGTCAAGTTAATCAAGTTAGTCAACTTGATGGTCCTGAAGCAGCAAATTGAAATTCGTAATTTCAACTCATTCACTTTAACCAATAAAAAGTATGTTGTTGTTCAGCTGATGTTTTCCCTAACATAGTACTTCTGTGAAAGTATGCTTATTAATTTTGAAGTTACCCATGGTTGTACGTTCTTTTCCTACATAAAATATGTCAGTACAAATAACACTTGGGTTCGAATATGTTAAAGACCGTTATACTAAGTTATATTAAAATGATGTCAGAAATGATGAGTGGTTTATCAACATTTTCTAAATGCAAAACATGTTACATCCTTGAACCAGGTTCAACATAATACTTTACATAGTACTCTGTCAGCGTACTATCGTATTGTTCATGATGAGTCAGATGGTGTGTTCAGTAATACAGAATGTATTTACATAATGCCAGGATTACCATTACTCAGTAACCTCTGCCATCCCCTGATCAGATAAAGTACCATAACGATTTGCTGATATTCCTTTTGAGGTGAACTATAGTCAACCACTACTTAGCAGATGTCCATCTCATTACTTCATTTTTCATTTTCTGATATAGAAAAGCATTGTTTGTGCACTCCCACTATCAGTTGCCTGATGTATCCATCTTGATCTACCACCTCCTTAAAGCAATGAGAATGTCAGAGATTCTTATTTAATCAGTTGGATAACTCATCATTCCCAGTCAACAACCTCTTTTCAATTGTCTGGTATTTTAAAAACAAATACTGTTAAAAGAATGTTTTAAAAAAATTACTCAGTTTTTGTTTGTCCTTGAGTTACTTGTCTCCGTGTCCTGGAGAGGAGTATAATGCTTAGAGAATCAAGAGGAAGCTGAGAGGCTTAACAACTTTATTTGTAAATCTTCAGTGAAACTGTGCCTGCTAATTTGGGAAATCCAGCAATTACCCTTGTCTATCACTTAATAAACTATCAGTTATTTCTCTCAACAATTGAAAAGAATCTTCAAAACGGAAGGTAAATTTAAAAACCAAAAGAACTGTGGATGCTGTAAATCAGGAGCAAAAACAGAAATTGCTGGAACAGCTCACCAGGTCTGGCAGCATCTGTGAAGAAAAATCAGAGTTAACATTTTGGGTCCAGCGACCCTTTCTCGGAACTGAGGGAACATAAATGTAGACCTGTTTCTTCCAGCAAGTGTGGAAAACATTTCCAAATAGTGATTCCTTTCAGTTTAAAGTTCACTGAATTCTGTATCCCATGTGTTAATTTCAAACTGAAACAGAATGAGTCACATTACAGAAGATTTTACATTTTATTTTCATTATGTTAAAGGTTACCCAACAGCAATGTCAATGAATGTAATATATTTTCCAGGAACACAAACAGTCGGATTAAATGTTTTTATTTATTTGAAAAATGTTGCAAAAGCCATTCTGAGGCCACAATGAAAGGGAGATTGTGTGTAACATTTATTAGAGGCATTTTTAAGAATGTGGAGCCAAGTGTCTGGATAAGCCTAATTATTTTCAGAACCATTACAGTTTTGATACATTCATTCATTTTGTATTTATTAGAGTATAGCTTTCAACTTTGGGGATGTTTAATGGACTGCATCGTAGGAGCAAGACAGCTACTGAGCAGTTTACTTTGGTTTTGTGTTAGTTGCCAGCTGCTAAATTGGCTGCATTTTAATGAAGAGAAAATTCTTATAAGGAGATAAAGTGGAATATTTTCTTTTAAGTAGTGGGACATTTGAACTGATCAAGATGTTTTTGTGCAGTGAAGATCTTTATGGTGGTGCCTTATGGGTGAGGTGCAATACTTTTAGTATATAAGTAGATGCAAGTGTAGGTCGTGGTTTATTATGTTGGTGGGGAGCTTCTGACTGGTTCTGGTTGACATGGTGAATAGCAATACATGGCAATTTATGTTAATCATCTGTTTTAATCTGAAATGCCATCATCTTTTTTTATTTGAATGGTGGTGATGCTGGGCTTTTACTTTCATTTCATCCAAGGGGTACGCTGAACATTATTTTCCTTAGAGTACCCAAGTGGTCTTTAAAATACTTGAAATGAAGTTCAGATAACCGGCTCTTGATTATTAACTGGCTCATATTAGACTTGGAGGCTTTCCTTTGTCTAGTGACACGAGGCAGACACAGACACACTTCGGTCTCTTTCCAGACCAAGTTTTTTTGGATTAGCCTATTTCCAGAGCTAAGGCTTGAGAGGTGCCACTTGATGTCAACCGTGACTGACCAGGAGATGCTTCAGTGCTTAGCGCCTGCCATAGGCATATTGGAAAGATTTTGCAGGTTGCTGATCAATCTGCTTTGGCTGCATTAGGAATGCACTTTCCATGGCTATCGTGACCTGGTGTGGGATTTGAACCCAGAGCTCCTGGCTTAGAGGAACAGACATTACTCACTGTGGCACAAGATCTTTCAACCACTTGGTAGAAGTGTAACCAACTGGATATGAAATAAAACTGGATAAAACATGACTGTAATGGTCCTGATGGAGAAAAGTCCATTGGAACTCCATGCCTTGATTAAAGAAGAGGATTGACCACTTGGTATGAAAAAGCTGTTGCAATCCATGTTTTAATTGCTGCTTTTCACGTGAAAGTGTTTGGAGAGAAAGTTTGTTGAGAAAATTGATTAACGTTGACAAATTGAGCTGTCTTAAACTCTAAACACTAGTCAAATTAGGAGTGAGTCATGGAAGCACTAAAAATTTTCAGTTCAGTGACTCACCTCTGCTGTAAATAACCAGAGTGAAGTGTTCAGATTTACCATTTAGTACAAAATATATAAATAAAACTTGTTCTTTCTTTTACTTCTGTCCATGTTACAAGTGCAAAAATATTGTTTGGTAGCCTGGCAATCATGTCAAAAGAGTAGAATTATGAAAAATTATTCCACTCTTAAGAGTCCACTTGTGCTTTATAAATAGAAATATGCTCTTCAATATGTGTGTTTGTGATTTTTGCCTGAACTCTACTTTGGGCACTTAGATTGTGGCAATTTTCATAATTTGACTGTATACTGTTCCTGAGTACCTCATTAAATTAGTCAAATAATAACCCTTGTCCTGACCTGTTCAAACACTATAGATTCCTTATGTAAATGATCATGGTTTGAGCTTTATTAAAATCCTGACAAGATAATGCATTTAAATTAGGTTTCTGTTTTTTGTTAAACAATACAAACAATAGTACCACTGTTGATTCTGTTCTTTGTATTATTTTGTAAGGAACTCTGCTTGCTTTTGCTTGTATTTCACTTCATCTGTTTATCACACATGGTCTTAGCACAACAATTCCATTGGATGTTAATATTTCCAGTGTCATTAGATTAGTGCAAGATTTCCTCACTAAGCTGTGGGGACTGGAAGAGAAAAGACAAAATTTACATGAAATAGAATAAACACACAGGTTCCACTTTAGGATCTTAAGAATGCAACAATCAGAGATAGTCGGCTTGGCTCTGTTAGAGGGAGATCCTGTCTGATTAATTTAATTGAGATTTTTGTAAAGATGACTAAGTGTATTGATGAGGATAGTGCAGTTGATGTGTTTTATGTGGACCTCAGTAAGGCCTTTGACAAGGTTCCACATGGAAGGCTGGTCCAAAATGTAAGAGTCCAAGGGATCCAAGACAAGTTGGAAAACTGGATCCAAAATTAGTTTACGAAACAATACAGAAAGGGTGATGGTTGTTTTTGTGACTGGAAGCTGTGACCAGTGGTTTGCCACAGTGATTGTTGCTGGGAACCTTGCTGTTTGTTACGTACATTAGCATTATGTACTTTGGATTTGAATGCAGAAGGTATAATTATTAAGTTTACAGATGACATAAAAATTAGTGGGTTTGTTGATCATGAGGAGGATGGTCTCAGGCTACAGACTGATATTGATCAGGTGGTAAATTGGGCAGAACATTGGCAGATGGAATTTAATTCACATTAATTTGGGGTGATGCATTTTACTGAGGAACAAAGGGATCTTGTGTACAAGTTCATAGATCCCTGATTGTGTCAGCACAGGTAGACAAGGTGGTGAAGATGGGAAAAGGGATGCTTGCCTTCATTAGCTAGGGCATGGATTATAGGAATAAGAAAGTCTTGTAATGATTTTATAAAACATTGGCCAGGCCAGAGATGGCAAACTGTGAGCAGTTCTGGTCACAACACTATTGGAAAGACTTAATTGCCCTGGAGAGAGTGCAGAGGAGATTCATCAGGATGTTGCCTGTGATGAAAAATCTCAGTTATGAGGAGAGACAGGATAGGTTAGTTTTCCTTGGAATAGAGGAGGCTGAGGGGAGATCTGATTGAAGTATACAAAATTATGAGAGGCATAGGCAGGGTAAATCGTGAGAATTCCTTCCCCATGGAGACATATCTAAGATGAGAAGGCATAGGTTTAAAGTGAGGAGCAAGTGATTTAGAAGAGATCTGAGAGATTTTTTTCATCCAGAGGGTGGTAGGTATATGGAATGTGCTGGCAGACAGGGTGGTGGAGGCAAATACTCTCAACATTTAAGAAGCATTTGAATATGTAATTAAAATACCAGGGCATAGTGGGCTATGGACCATGTGCAGGTAAATCGGATTAGTGTAGTTTGGTGTTTGTTGGTCAGCATAGACATGGTGGGCTGAAAGGCCTGTTTTTATGCTGTATGATTCTCTAAAATCATTTAGATGTTTTGAGGTGACAGCAGCTCAGTGAATGTGAGAGATCTGTCTCCCATGATCATTTCAATTCATCTTAATTGAATGTTATAATTTGTAAAATCGTTATGACATGTGCCTATTATTATAGTTTAACCTTAATTCTGAACTATCTTTACTTCTTTAAAAATCCCATACAGTTAAGAATTATGCCCTAGAAAGCTCTAGATAAACATATTGCTGTACTCCCTGTTTGATCTTGCTTAATGCAAAAAAAACTGCTTAGTTAAACAGGATGGTACATTATTTACTTGATGCTACAATTACACTACCAAAGTATATAACCTCAATTTTGTGTCAGTTCATTTTTGATATTTTCATTATTGAGCGTCCAATCTGCAAAATCTGGCATTGGGTTATTGTAAGGGACATACACTACTATTGAAGACACAGGTTTACATTTAGCTTTTCTCTCCCGTTCAAAATAATTTGGTTGATGGATTCAGTGGAGAATGTGGAGTAAGTCAGGACTATCCTGCTTCCTCTGGTGCTTGAACAATTATCAAATTTTGGGAGACAATAGAATCCTTGTTATTAAGGTTCTACTGCCAACCTTTTAATCATTGTTGCATTAGCCGTGTTGTTCAAGTAAGAAGTCATACGATACCAGGTTATAGTCCAACAGGTTTATTTGGAACCACACAAGCTTCTGGAGTGCAGACCTGACAAAGGTGCACTTGACGAAGGGGCTGTGCTCTGAAAGCTTGTGTAATTTCAAATAAACCTGTTGGACGATAACCTGGTGTCATGTGACTTCTGACTTTGTCCACCCAAGTCCAACGCCGGCATCTCCACATCGTGGCTTGTTCAAGAAAATTCCACTAAATATACATTCTTGCTCTCTTTGTCTATTAGATCTATAACAGCAATAATCAATTTTTTTTTTCTCACAATTTCTAGCTTCCTCTGAAAATTTGTTACCAACTCTAAGCAGATAATTAAATCTGCTAAAATCAATCTGGAATAAAAGTTAACATCACACTGGTGACCTGAAAAGTTGCTGTAAAATTTCAGTTGTTTCACCAGTGTTCTGTAAGGAATGAGACCTGCTGCATCTATATGCAATTCTAGACCCATAGAAATGACCATTCAGTTGCATTCACAAAGGCAGCTCAGTAATGCTTGTTCAAGGGCAGTTCAGAACGGGCATAAATGCAGGATTTGTCAGGGCTGCCCACATTAAGTACCATCAAATTTTGAACCTTGATATGTGGATTCGGTCCACAATTTTTCACTTGGTGAAGTAGCTGAGTATCAAATTCAGCCTGCAGAACTAGGTAGTTCTCCATTAGGTGCCAGTTTTATCTGACGTGAGCCAGATAGTTGAAATTTAAAAGCATAGTTTTCCAATTTATTATTAATCTAGACTGTCAGTTCCAAATGTCCTAGAAATTCTATTTTTAAATTTCCACAGAATCATGTGATCACGCATTTAAACCTAGAAGTGTGCAAGTCAGCATTTATCTTAAATTTCATGTTATGTCGTTATCTTTCAAGATTGGATTTTAATTCTATTACTTTGTTATATCAATCAAAGATTTATGGGAATTAGGGATAGGCAATAATGCTAGACAAAGCAGCCTGCTTGGATGGCATCCTATTTACAGACATCAACATTCACTCCCTTGCACCACTGATATAGCCGTGTGGCAGTGTGTACAAGATGCATTGCTGCAGCTCACCAAGGCTCCTTTGACTGCTGGTTCCAAACTCTCAATCTTTACCAACTAGAAGGGCAAGTGCAGCAGGTGCATGGGAATAGAATAGAATAGAATAGCCTTTAATGTCACATATACTCAGTGAGTGTAGTGAAAAGTTTATACGTCACCAATTACAGCGCTGACTTGGACACAAAAGTACGTGGGCACAGCCTCTTTTAGTTACAAGATTTTAGACAATACAGAAACAAAGTGTCCAGCGTTACAGATAAGAGTTCAGTACAGCAGACCACGCTGGCACTTGGCTTCCAGTCTACACCGGGCCCTGGGTCCACACCGCGCTGCTGACACGCCATGCCGAGAGGCTGCTGTGCCAGGCCGGGAGGGCATCACGTTATGCTGGGAGGTTGCCACTCTGTCGCCTGGCGGCTGCTGCGCCAGGCCGGGGTCGTGGCCAGAGGCCGGGAATTGTCACTCATCGGAGGCTGGGGATTGTCGCTTCTTGCCGGAGGTCGCCAGAGGCTGGGAGTAAATAAAGGAGAAGAGAAAGAAGAAGAAAAGCCCAAGGAGGAAGATAAAGAGAAGAGAAATAAAAGAAGCAGAAGAGTGGGTGGAGCGGGCAAGCTCTGGCTGGAACTCCTTGCTCTGCAGCCATCCTGCAACAGGTTCTCCTCCAAGCCACACACCGTTCTGACTTGGAACCATATCACCATTCCTTCACTGTCACCAGATCAAAATCCTGGAACTCCCTCCATAACAGCATTATGGATCTACCTTGACCCTAACAACTGCAGTGGTTCAAGAAGACAGTTTACCATCACCTTTCAAAGGCTGTTAGGGATAGAATATAACTGCTGGCCTAATCCACAATGCCCATGTATCATTCATTAATAAAAAATATTTAATTTTTGTTATTAAAAATTTTTCAGTTATTTCACACCATATGTCATGTAACAAATGCAACTGTGATGACTGATGGATTTCGATGCTTGTGTGTACTGTCTCAGTATTGATTCTTGTGCCAATTTTTCCCTCTTCTGGCACATGACCTCGAGGTTGGAATGCTCAATGATGCAGAGGATTATGAATCCAGAAACAATCTCAACACTGTGCATTAGTGCACAGCATGTTGCGTTAGAATACCATCCCTTAAACTATATTTTCTATGAAATTGAAATTGTACTCACAATCTGGAAAATCTGTACTTTTTTTTTTACCAAGTGCGAAAGACCCAACTACTTCAGAAACCAATCTAAAGTATGTGTTCTATTTTATTTAACATTAATAAAAAAAAATTAACCAACAGATGAAGCTAGGAGTTTTATGTTTATACTGTTTCATAGCAACAGACAGGTTATTCTCCACAAACGGAACATTGCCCATAAGACTGATATCAAACAGTATGTTCCTTCGGCTGTTCACAACAAGCAAGATTACTGACCATACTCAATCAGTCTGGATTATAAAATTCCAAATGTATTGTCTAATATTAGATATGATTTGAAAATTGGACAACACTTACTGAATACTTGGAGATGGTAAGGACTGCAGATGCTGGAAGCTCGAGTCAATAAATGTGGAGAAGCACAGCAGGTCAGACAGCATCAAAGGAGCAGGGAAGGCAACATTTTGGGTTGAACCCTTCGTTGGGAGAGGGGAGCCCAGAAATAAATAGAGGGAGGGTGTGGGGTTGGAGCGAGGGTAGATGGGATGGAGATGGGTGGATTCAGGTGGGCGGTTATTGTGGTTGGTCAATGGGAAGGGTGGAGCGGATAGGTGAGTTGGAAGGTGGACAGGTTGGGGGGGGAGCGGAGAGATTTTGAAGCTGTTGAAGTCAATATTCAGGCTTTTGGGCTGCCGGCTCCCAAGGTGAAAATGTCAGGTGTTGCTCGTCCAGTTTACGTTTGGCCTCACTTTGACAGTGGAGGAGGCCAAGGACAGATAGTGTCACCAGGGGAGTAGGAGGGGGAGTTAAAGTGGATGCAACTCGAAGGTTGGGTTAGTTGGTGCGAGCAAAAGTGCTATCCCATACTCTCAATTCCTCCACCGCATCTGCTCCCAGGATGTGCTCTACTCTAGGACTTCCCAGATATCCTTCTACTTTAGGGACTGTAGTTTCCCCTCCTCTATTATTAAGGATGTCCTCAACCGCATCTCCCCCCATTTCCTGTGCTTCTGCCCTGAAACCCTCTCTCCCCCAACAACAATAAGGATAAAGACCCCTTGGTCCTCACATACCACCCACCAACCTCCGAATACAACGCCTCATTCTCCAACATTTCCGCCACCTACAAGCAGACCCCACCACCAAAAGAGATTCCCTTCATTACGTGACTCCCTTGTCAGCTCCACACTCCCCACCAACCCCTCCAGCACACCCGTTACCTTTCCGTGCAACTGCAGGAGGTGCTACACCTGCCCCTACACCTCCCCTCTCACCTCCATCCGAGGCTCCAAACAATCCTTCCAAATCCAGCAGAGATTCATCTGCACTTCTTCTAACCTCATCTACTATATCAGTTGCTCCCGATGTGGTCTCCTCTATATGCAGATTCAGGGACCGTTTTGAGAAGCACCAGTGCTCCTCACGCACCAACCAACTCGACCTTCCAGTTGCCATCCACTTTAACTCCCCATCCCACTCCTCTGGTGACACTGTCTGTCCTTGGCCTCCCATTGTCAGAGTGAGGCCAAACATGAACTGGAGGAACTACACCTGATATTTCACCTTGGGAGCTTACAGCCCAATGGCCTGAATATTGACTTCACCAGCTTCAAAATCTCTCCGCCCCCAACCTGTCCACCTTCCGACTCACCTGTCTGTTCCACCCTTCCCACTGACCAACCACAATAACCCCCTACCTGCATCCACCTATCTCCATCCCACCCACCCTAACTCCAGCCCCACCCCTCCCTCTATTTATACCTCAGCTCACCAGTCCTGATGAAGGGTTTCGACTTGAAACGTTGACTTCCCTGCTCCTCGAATGCTGTCTGACCTGCTGTAGTTTTCCAGGTCCACATTTATTGACACTTAGTGAATACTCCTGTGTATCCTAAAAATTACACTAACAACCAATTTAAAATTTTCAGTCAGAATGGCATTGTGGCTCATTTCTGCTGGGTGCTGCATATAGACAGAGCTGTGTCCTCTCCACTCAGAAAGAGCATACGCACGCTTTATGCCTTTTTCAGTGGAAGCAGAAGCGTGCAGGACAACCATTCCCTAGTGCATACACCTCAACTAATCAGGTTTAACTTGCCTTTCTTGAATTTGAACAAAAGCTTTGGGGGCTACCTGTTCCCTAGTGCATCTCAATGGCTGCACCTCAACCAAAATTCATTCACGAATCAAACAACATCTTTTCTCTGATGTAGTATAAATAGTTCTTTCCTTTGAAATTTGATATTCTTACATCTTTCCTGAAGTGTGCAAGCTGAAACATTTTGACATCATGTCTCTTTTTTAGGCAACACTCAAATTCTGCACTATCCATTTGAATGGACCTCTTTAATGTTAATGTTGATCTCTCTCTACAATTTCTCAGCTGCTGTAACACTGCATCCTGCACTCCGTTCTGTTAACCCTGATGCACTTGTATAATACGATCTGTCTGTAAAGCACATGAGACAACACTTTTCACTTTACCTTGGTACGTCACATCAATAAATCAAATCAAATCAAATCAATTGACTTAATATGTTATTAATATAATGTGCATTGTTTTCCAGTTAGCCGTTCTTAAATTTAAAAATGATGATGCTCAGCAATACGAAGATAATTCTGCCTAATTTCCAGATTGGCAGCCATTTAACCTTTAAACCAGAGATGTTATCAGATGCAGATTTGTCCCTACTTCATCAGAAAGCATCCTTGTTGGCTCAGGTGATCTGCTTTCAGACACGCCACATCTGAATCTGCAGTTTTCATAATGAGCTTATATTTTCTTTGACATCTTCATTTAGGTACACAAACCATTGCTAATTTTCAACTTTTGTTGCACTTGACCTACCAGTATTAGAGTTTAAAGCAAAACTCTCCATCCTTATTGAACTTGTTTTGTCCTTTGTTTATCCCTCTTCTTTTTACTACCATTCAGACGCTAACTTTTAGCGGTTAGTAGTCCATTTTCCTTTGAGTCACAGAGGTGTACAGCACAGAAGAAGTTCCTTTGACTCATCAAGTCTGTGTCAGACAAAAACAAGCACCTAGTTATTCTAATCTCATTTTCCAGCACTTGGCCTATGGTCTTGTATGCTTTGGAATTGCAAGTCCACACCTAAATACTTAAATATTATGGGGGTTTCTGCCTTATCGTCCTTGCAGGCAGTGACTGCCAGATTTTCTAATAACCTCTGGATGAAAAAATCCTTTCCTCACAGCTGTAAACTTCCTGGCCCTTACCTTAAACTTGCGCCCCTGATGATCGATCCCTCCACTCAGGGAAATTATTCATTTCTATCTATTCTGTCTATGCCACTCATCATTTTATACATCTCAATCATGTCCAGCTCAGTCTCCTGTGCTCCAAGGAAAACAACCCGAGTGTATCCAATCTATTGATGACTAGAACTCTCCAGCCCAGGCAACATCCTGGTAAATCTCCTCAAAACCGTCTCCAGTGCAATCAATCCATCCCAAAATATAGATTCCAGAACAGCACAAAATACTGTAGCAGTGGCCTAAGCAACTTTTTATACAGTTCCAGCATAACCTCCCTGCTCTTAAATTCGGTGCCTTGGCTAGTAAGACCAAATCTCTCATATGCCTTCTTAACCACTCCATCTACCTGCCCCACTACCCAGCGGAAATGGAAACATCAAGGTCCCTTTGATTCTATGAGCTTCTCAGAGCCCTACCATTCATCATGTATTCCCTTGCCTTGTTTGTCCTGCACAAGTGCATCACCTCACACTGATTCAGATTGAATTTCATTTGCCACTGATTAGCCCATCTGGCCAACCCTCTATATCCTCTGATAATCTAAGGCTATGCTCCTCAGTATTTACCACCCCACAAATTTTCATGTGATCTAGAACTTATTGATCAACCCTCCTACATTCAACTTTAAATCATTCTATATAGACTACAAAACAGCAAGGACTCCCAACACTGATTACTGCAGAACTCCAGTGGATACGGGCTTCCAGTAACAAAAACACCCCTCAACCATCACTCTCTGTTACTTGCCACTCAACCAATTCTGGATCCAATTAGCCAATTATTGGAATGCATGGGTCATTACCTTCACTATCAGTTTGTCATGCCAGACCTTATCAAAAGCCTTGCTGAAGTTCAAGTCGACAATGTCAATTGCTTTGCTGTCATTGACACATCTGGATACCGCTTTAAAAAATTCGAACTAGTTGATCAGATATGACCTCTCCTTAATAAAACGATGCTGACTGTTCTCAATTACTCTCTGCCTATTATTTATTTGACAATTTTCAAGATTTGCAAGATCCTTAGGAAGAGAATTATTTTTGATTTGAATTGTGTTTTCTGAAATTCGTGAATCGTTGAGTAATTGGTTCTCTCCATTTGGACATGTAAGCTGAATACTTTTATCGAATTACAGATTTATAGTTTAGCACAAGCATCACTTTCCATCATTCCCACACTAGAGGAGAAACCAGTGGTTTAATATTTCTTAAAATATTCTGGAGCAGATAGCACTTGAACCCATACCTTAGAGCCTCAAAAGCCAGTGGTTGATACTTTCAGCCAACATCTCTGTGGCAGGTACAATTTGTACAAAGCCCAATGAGTATCATCTACTTTCAATAAACCCTGGAGTTGTTCTGGTTGACCCTTGAAGAGATGTGCATTTCTAACACTGACAGATTGCACAACCTTATGCCAATGCTTTAATTGGACTTTGATTACCAATAGATCACACGTATATAATATCAGTACTTTTGTCAAATTTGATGAGCCATATGCTTTAAAACTTAATTATATTAATTTAATTTTTGTAATTCCACAGCATATTAATTTCTCTGATTAAAATCCTAATGTATATCTATGACGTGAATGTTACACTGTCTTTTTAAAATAATTGGCTAATATATTGACTACCAAAGTTCAGCACTGCAGTGTTGAATTCATTAATTTCAGCTCCATGATGACTTCAGTTATTTGAATGAAAGACAGAATTACAGGATCATGTATGTCTGGCAATGTAGACTCTTACTAAATTATATTTACATTAGCAGCAATATGCAGTTTATATTTTACATTTGATTGCATTGGTTGCATTTATTATTTGATTTTATTTTATGAAGATAATGTGGTGCTATATAATTCCTACACATCCCTCTGCTCCTCCGATCACTCAACCAAGATGCAAGGTAAATGACCTGTTTCCATGTGCTGTCATTCTATTTTGGATGTTAGAGAGAGATGCAAAGCAGTTAGGCTGAGATACTCTGCAGCTTTCTACCCCTCAATGCATAATGGTTTCTCTCCTGGATAACAAATGCGTGGAAACTCATAGCAATGTAATATTTCTCTTAAAATGCTCAGGCAAATGTCACATATAATTTTCTTATTAGAAGAGTTCAAAGCACTCTGAAGTATAAGAAAAACATTACTTTTTTGGAAAAGATTTTGTGTTTCTCTTTCTCTTTAGAGAATGTTGTCAGTACCAGTTGTATCTCCTGTTTCTATTTATGTACTTGTTTGCGAAAACTGAAATCCAGATGCGGTCAATGCACCACTGCAGCTTTTCTGCTGCACAGATTTATGATAAACATTTAAGTTAAGCTTCAATGAAAGGGGTTGCTCCAGGAATTGAATCTGCACTCTGTATGAATTCCAAACATGCTGTTTGTACAATCTGTGTTAATTATAAAACCTGCAATGACAATTGGATTCCCACTGGAATTGCTCACATAGGTCAGAAATCCACTATTCGAATGACAGGAGTATGACACCAGCATGTGCATAGTGCATTATGATCCTGCTAATGTAGAGTCGTGCTTGACGCTGCCTGTATCGAGACTGCAAAATTTAACTTGGATCTCAAAAGTGCCTAGTTCTAGCAATTAGAGATTGTATTTATTTTTGTAATGTTGCTGATTCCAATAGGAACTTCGGGGCTGAAATTTCCCAACCACTGAATGGTGTAGGCAGTAGTGAGTCAGTTGGAAAAACATAGAGAGTTCAGAAAAATTAGATTGCTGACTTTTGAAAAGAAGTCCAATTCTGCAGCCAAGTTTTGAATGGCGAGACAAGAATCTTGCTAGTGTGCTATTAGAGGCATACATTTGCATTTCATTAGGATCTAATATTCCTTCATGACATGCAGTTTCCAGTTCTCCCAAGGGCCAGACAGAAACTAGGTAGTGACAATTATTGACATGAAAGTCAGAGCAGGTACCGGCAGATCCTGCTTGCTGCTTTCTCCTCTGGGCCTTTTATCTCGGTCAGAGGTCCCCAACATCCCAAGTAATGCTCTACAGATAGTGACCTCCTTCATAGAACTCCTACAGTATGGAACTAGGCCATTCAGCCCATCGGGTTCATAGCCACTCTCCGAAGAGCATCACACCCAAACTCATCCCCCTACCCTATCCCTATAACCCTGCATTTCCCAGGGATAATCCACCTAGCCTGCACATCCCTGGACACTATGGGCAATTTAGCATGGTCAATCCACCTAGCCTGCACATCTTTGGACTGTGGGAGAAAACCCACACAGACATGGGGAAAATGTGCAAACTCCCCGCAGACAGTCGCTCAAGGGTGGAATCGAACCCGGGACCCTGGCACTGTGAGGCACTGATGCTAACTACTGAGCCACTGTGCCACCTCAATGCACTAGCAGCCCACTGCTTTAACCTCTGAGCCATCTCATCTCTTGTGCCCCTGTCCACAGATGTTAGCATTGAGCACTCACCAGCTTCACCACATCATCATTGCGCATGTATTACTCACTTTGAATGCGATTCACTACTTCAATGCTGAATATAAACACACCGACAACTGCTAATGATGCTGCCAGGAGATATTGTGTGCAGGGACAGGCACCCATCTCATGGATTAGACCTGTGTGCGCTTCACGGCTCCTTATTTTCCCTGTTGTGTACCCTCACCTTGCACCTACTTGGATGTTCACCACATCTCTGCCTTTGGTTGCCTTTTTGCACTTTGCTGCCTCATTCAGAACTGTAAGGCTCACAGTCTTTCTGTCTTGCCTTGCATTTTAGTGCAGACACAAAGCCAAGCATGTGTCATGGTTGTCAGCAGTGATCAGTCAAGTGAACATTATTGCTGTGTGGCACCGTGTTACACCTACAGCATAGAAACATAGAAAATAAACGTGGAGTAGACCTTTTGGCTCCCCTTGACTGCTGCACGATTCATTATGATCATCCAACTCAATAGCCTGTTCCTGCTTTTCCCTTGTATCCTTTGATCCCTTTAGCCCCGAGTGCTTTGTCCAACTCCTTCCTGAAATAATGCTTTGACCTTGACTGCTTTCCAACGGAGCAAATTTCACAGACTCACCAAATCCTGGGTGAAGAAATTTCTCCTCGTCTCAGACCTAAATGATTAACCCTGTAACCTTTATCTGTGAACCCTGGGTCTGCACTCCCCTGCCATCTGGAACATCCTGCAAATACCTTGCCTGGTCCTGTTAGATTTTATAGGTTTCTATGAAGATCCCCCATCATTCTTCTGAATGTCGGTGAATATAATCCAAACTGATTCAACCACTCCTCATATGTCAGTTCCAACTTCCCTGTCATCAGTCTGGTAAACCTTTACTGCACTTCCTCTGTAGCAAGAGCATCCTGCCTCAGGTAAGGAGACCAAAAGTGCACACAATATTCCAGGTATGGTTTCACCAAGGCCCTGTATAATTGCAGTAAGGCACCTGTGTTTCTGTACTCAAATCCTTTTGTTGTGAAGGCCAGCATACCATTTACCTTCCCTGCTGATTGCTGCACTTGCGTGCTTGCCTTCAATGACTGGGTACAAGGACACTTAGTGCACCTCCCATTTCCTAATCTATCCCTTTTTTAGATAATAATCTGGCCTGCCTGTTGTTACTACCAAAGTGGATAATCTCACTTTAATCCACAATATGCTGCATCTGCTGTGCATTTGCATATTCACTCAGCATGTCCAAATCACACTGAAGCATCTGTACATCCTCCACACAGATTATATTTGGTTTCCTGATCCAAATCATGATTATATAGTGTGTATAGCTGGGGTCCCAGCGCTGATCCCTGCAATACTCCACTAATCACTGCCTGCCATTTGGAAAAAAGATCTGTTTATTCCTACTCTTTATTTCCTGTCTGTCAACCAGTTTTATATCCACTTCAATACACTACCATGACTCCCATGTACTTACAGTTTCACGCTAATCTGTTGTGTAGGACTTTGTCAAAAGCTTTCTGAAAGTCCATGTAAGAAACATCCACTGATTTCTCCGTCATCAATTCTATAAGTTACACCCTCAAAGAATTCCAGTAGATTTGTCAAACATGACTTCCCTTTCGTAAATCCATGCTGACTTTGACTGATCCTGCCTCTATTTTCCAAATGCTCAGCAGCTCGGCTAATCTTTTATAATGGACTCTATCAGTGTCCCCAGGATTGACATCAGGCTGACTGATCTATAATTCCCAGTTTTCTCATTGCTTCCCTTCTTAAATACAGGGGTTACATTTGCTACCCTCCAATCTGTAGGAACTGTTCCAGTATCCATAGCATTTTGGAAGATAATCACCAATGCATCACTATTCATAGGGCCACTTCCTTAAGTGCTCTGGGGATGTAATGGCCTTCAATCTCATAAATTTCCTAACACCATTTCCTTGCTGTTACTGATTTCCTTCAATACTTCACTTTCACTAAACCCTAATTCTGCAACATTTCTGCTATCTTACTTGTATCCTTCTTTGTGAACACAGAACCAGAGTATTTATTTAGTTGGACAAGGTCAGAAATCACAAGACACCAGATTATAGTCCAACAAGTTTATTTGAAAACACAAGCCTTTGGAGCCTCGCTCCTTCAGGCGTTAGTGAAAGAGGTGGCATCAGACACAGATTTTATAAGTAAATAATCAAAGAGTCACACAACTGATGAGGATGTATTAAGCAAACCTAAGATGCTGTTAAATCATTAATCACTTAGAAGATTTTAATTGATTAATGACTATATGTAAATCCCCAAATTTCTTTCAAGTCCCTGCCCTGAAAGAACTAAAGGTTTTATCAATGTAAAGACGAGGTGACATTTTAGGTCAAACAATGCATGTTGGGTGTGAGGCCTTGTTTAGAATCTGTTTGTGATTTGGTTTGGAGTCAGACTGGTTTTAATTCTAAAGTAGACACTTATAAAACGCCATATTGACTGACTGTCTATATAAATTGTGTGCTTTTTGAACAAAATAGAATGTATCTGCAAATACAAATTCACCCCATAGACTTATATGTTTGTGTGCATGTGTTTAGTTGGTCAGCCATTCCTGAATTCCCCATTATAAATTCTGCTGTTTCTGACTGTAACTGACCTCCATTGATCTTCACCAATCTTTTTCTCTTCACATACCTGTAAAAAGACTTTTACTCAGTTATGTTCCCAGTAAGCTTACCCTTGAATTTATTGCATACTTCAGTATTATGTGATCCACATCTCATCCTTATGTTACGTAAGCATCACAGTGTAATAGTGGCAGATCATCAGTATATGTTACCACACCATATAATGGTGACATATCACATCCCTACATTGGGGGCTTTGCTGTGATTTTAATACCCATAAAGTAATGTGTACTTTGTAACTGTATTTAGTTAGAAGTCCGAAATTCAAGTTTTTGATTTTTAAAGCAATACTACCTACAAACAAAAGTATCTCCTTCAGTCCTTAGAACCAGCTTCATCATCCAATAAGATCAGTGGCTAATCTTCTAGCCCATCTCCAACTTTCTGCACTGACCCGTTAATGAAAATGTCAACCATGTTCTATTAGGCATTTTTTTCTCCACATTGAACAAATTGTTTGTTTGATGCTTAAAAGCCATTATGTGATTGTGGAAAGATGATTCGCAAAGCTTGTCAAGATATTGTGAATACTGGGGAAGAATTGATAGTATTATAGACAAATCATTGTCATTGTAAGCGTAATATGCTATTGCAATCCTGCAATATACTTAGCCACTTTATGCCAATGTAGACCCTAATGGAGGAATCTTCTGTCCTTGGAAGTGTCAAGAAAGGTGATAAGAACAGGAAATATTTGACTGAGATGGCCCTGGAAAGAGGGTTTTTACATATTCAGGGGATGTGGATTTGCTGGCGAGACAACATTTATTGCTCATTCCTCATTACCCTTGCAAATATGGTGGTGAGTTGCCTGCATGAGCCTCTGAAGCACATTTGATGTAAGTACACTCTCAATACACTCTCCCCTGTTGGGGAGTTCCAGGATTTTAACCCAATGATAGTGCAGGCATAGCCATATAGTTCCAAGTTCGGATGGTGTGTGGCTTGGAGGGAAAATTGGCAGTGTTCCCATATATCTTCTGCTCTTGACCTTCTAGATGGAAGTGGTTGTGAATTTAGAATGTGCTGCACTAAGACACTAAGTGCCTTAGGGCAATTCTGCAGCGCATCTTATCAGTGGTACACACGGTTACTATTGATCATCAGTGTTGGAGGATTGAATATTTCTGGATAGAGTGCCACTCACGCGGGCTGCTTTGTCCTGGATGGTGTCAAGTTCTTGAGTGTTGTTGAAACTGGACTCCTCTAGACAAGTGGAGAATATTCTATCATACTTCTGACCTGTGTCCTGTAGATGGTGGACAGGCTTTTGAGAGCCAGGAAATGAGTTATTTGCTGCAGGAGTCCTAGCCTCTGACCTGCTCTTATAGCCACAGTATGTATGTAGCTAGTCTAATTCTGTTTCTGGTCAAGGCTAACCCCCAAGATGTTGGTAATGGGAGATTCAGGGATGGATGTTGATGGTAGGCGATTCGGTGATTCTAACACCGTTGAATGTCAAGAGGCAATAGTTAGATACTTTTTTGTTGGAGATGGTCATTGCCTGGCACTTGCATGCTGTGTTTGTGACTCTCCACTTGTTAGCCCAAGCCTGGATATTAACCAGATCTTGCTGCATTTGGACATGAACTGTTTCAGCTTCTAAGGAGCCATAGATGATGATGAACATTGTCCAAGTTTTCCCACTTCTGACCTTATAATAGAGGGAACATTATAGATGAAGCAGTTGAAGCTGAGGAACTGCAGCAGAGATGTTCTGGAGTCGTGATGACTGACCTCAAACAACCACAACTGTCTTCCTTTGTGCCAGGTATGACTCCCTCCAGCGGAGAGTTTCTCTGGCTTCTCATTAAATTCAGTTTTGCTAGAGCTCCTTGGTGCCATACTCTCTCATGTGATCTTGATGTCAAGGGCAGTCACTGTCATGGACTTTGCACAGTTTGGTTGGAATACCTTCGTTCTCCTGCCCACCACCTTCACCAAGGCATTTTCCACAGCTTTAAAGAACTGTGAATCATGCCCACTACCATCGTGGTTAGCACTGCTGCCGCACAGTGTCAGGGACCCAGGTTTGATTCTAGCCTTGGGTGACTGTGTGAAGTTTGCATGTTCTCCCTCTATCTGCATGGGTTTCCTTGGGGTGCTCCGGTTTTCTCTCTCAGTCCAGGTTAGGTGGATTGGCCATGCTAAATTGCCCCATTGTGTCCAGGGATGTGCAGGTTAGGTGTGTTTTTCTGTGGTAATTGCAGGGATATGGGGATAGGGAAGAGGGATGAATCTAGGTGAAGTGCTCTTCAGAGGGTCAACACAGACTCGATAGGCTAAATGGCCTCTTCTGCACTGTAGGGATTCTATGATTCTATGATCCATGCTGTGTTATAATTTACTGACATTGTCTACTGCAATCCTTTCCAGAATCTGCTCAAACTACAATGAACCTCCCCTTTTTAAAATTATAAACTAATTTTTACTGCTGGCTAGCTTTAAAGTGGAATAAAACAAAGAATTATGAATGCTGGAAATCGGAAAAAAAATCAGAAATTGCTGGAGAAACTCAGCTGGTCTGCCAGCATCTTTGGAGAGAAAGCAGAGTTAATGTTTCAAGTCCAGTGACCCTTTAGTTCTGTTGAATTCTGAATTCAATAAAATCTGGAATTGAGAGCTAAGCTAATTGTGACCATGTAACCGTTGTAGATTGTTGCAAAAACCCATTTGGCTCACTGATGTCCTGCAGGGAAGAAAATCACCATTGTTATCTAGTCTGGTTGGCCTGTGACTCCAGACCCATGACAATTGCTGTCTGGGAATGGAAATAAATGCTGGCTTAGCCAGTACCACCACATCCTGTGAACAAGTAAAAATAATTGAAAAGATCTTTCATTCTATCATTTTATTTACCTTGGAATTATAGGTTTCAGGTCTTTTTTTTAACTTATCCCTGAGCTTTAATATTTTTAGGGTGGAAAATTAGAAAAATAGGGCTGACTGTTTTAATTTGGAATTATATACATGAATGCACTGAACGAAGAGAATATCTAAAATTGCTGTGATCAAAACGGAAAATGTGAGAAACAGCAGGCAGCCAAAACTGTCAAAAGAACAAGAAAGTTACTGGTTAAATGTACATTCTTTTTACTTTGAAGAATTTGGAATCAAAATGTGTTAGAATTAAATTATGTCCCATTTCATTTTGATTCTCATTCAGTTTAATTTCAAATTCCGTCTTTCATGGTCTAGAGGATAGCTGGTTTCACTGCTTGTAGACATTTTTCAGAGTAGTTTAACATGATAGCAAGAAATCCTGGGTTGACTTTGTTTTTCCTTTAAATTTTCCGGGGGCAATTCTGTTATATCCACTTCTTGTCTCTTCACAACAATATGGCTGAGATCAGTAGTTGTGAGTGATCTTAATTACAAAGTGGAGTTCCAGTGTGCTGCTCCTGTTTGCTAGTATCCTGCCTAACAAGCAGATATTTGCACTGAGCAATGATGGAAAGAAAAGCAGAGTGGTATGACTTCAGACTAATAAAGAATTGTGCTACATTTACCACAGTTTTGGTTTTCCAGTATTCACAACAGTACAATGTAACTCAGCTGTGAATTTGACTCAGTCTAATTTAGGTAAATGCTATAAGATCGCGTAGACTAGGTTATCCGTGCTGATGAAAGTACATTGACCCGAAATATTAACCCTATTTTACTTTCCTAGAAATTCCCCTAATGTCCCGAGCGTTATCAAAAATTTCAGATTAGATTTTAGATTTCCAACATCAGATTTTTGCTGGTTTGCTAAATTCAGCCATGGATAGCTTCAGTTTTATCACACGTGGTAATTGGAGGTTTTAAAAAAAAATCTTAGCTTGTGTTGCAGATGCTGAGAGCTTCATTTTCCCTGGTCAGACTGTTTGCAGCTGGATGTTTCAATTGGTTTGTCGATGGTACGTTTCTCTAAGATGTCCCTGAAGTTATTGTAATACAAAGATGACCTTTCTTTCCATTGATGCACTACCACAGTATACAGACTTGTAATCAGCCAAATAGAGTTGTAAAAACAAAATATTGCTTAGGCTGGAAATCTGCAATAAAAATAAAGTCTAGAGAGACAGTATTTTTAGAGAGAGGCAATGTTATCGTTGTAAGCTGATGACTTAGAGAGCATCCCCAGAATTTTCAGTTTGTACAATAGTCCAGTCTGACTAAGGGAATGTTTAAATTATGACCTACTGGAAATGAATGGAACAGAAAAAAATGTAGTTGTTGTATAACACTGCATTAGAACATTGAGTTAATATTTGTTAAGGACTTTAATGCCTACAGCTAATTGTGCATTCAGAGAAAATTCAATGCAATTTATTTCCTCAGTTTTACATTTTTTTTCCTCGCTACTGGTTTATTTCTGGTACAGCAGCAGGCGGACTACACTTCTGTGCCCTTGGTATGACCGTGAGCTCTGGCTATCACACTGCAGAGAACTGATAAAATGCATGGCACGGTGCATGGGAAGGCTGATAGCAGATCTGTAATACACCATTCAGAGCTTGTTAGCATGCATCACACTGCTTCACCTGCTGGTGTTTAATCATATGCTCCATTGTTGTTTAAACTGCTCGTATGGGCTGCACTGCAGCCTTTGTTTCCGAACTGATTTAAACATGCAAACGTGTTGAAAGATAAATTTTAAATTGATCGTTCTTAGCCAGATGAGGGGCATTTGAGAACAGTCTTTGGAGCTGATTATCACAAAGTCTTATAATCGTGGCAATAGCATCCTTACTATATTTCATGGCCACAACAATGACAACTTGCACTGTCTCAATATGTCCTGGACCTATGTTGCTTTAGTAGTAGGAAAGAAAAATAAAACACATTCATGGGTGTTTGCTCAATCGACTGTGTAATCCTTCTTGACAGTTGTAGTATGTGTAGAGCCTCTGGGTAGCATAAATGCAGAATTAAATAGAAGGTAAAAACTGATCAGACAATGCACTGATCAAACAGATGCAAACGTTTAAGATGGAGATAGTTTGGACATTCAAGGCCCCCGATTCTTAATATGTTTGAAAATAAATGAGCCATGAAATATATTGATTCTGGTTTGATTTGCAAAATTATATATAGTTTCATCCAGTTATTTGGTGAAAATGGATTTCGCAAAATGTAAACATGTTTTTAAGCATGCATGATAATTTTGTATCTCTGTACTTTTGATCTAAACACAAATGCATCTGAAAATATAAATTACATTGAATAGAATTTCATTTTCTGCTATCATGACATTAGCTCTAATTTTAAATAGGCTGAAATTTTTATCAAATTAATGTGTGGATAAATTTCATAGCAATGTGTTAATATACTTGCTACTAACTTGTCAAAATGTAATTTTAAGATGAAAATATATTAAGTGTTACATACCGTGTTTAAAATATTGACCAGATTTTTGTCACTATATACTTGTTACCTGACAGTTTTCTACTTATTAGTTTTATTTGTAATTAAATTGGAACCTATTTCAGGTGGAAGAGCATAAAATTGTGGTTATTACCTGCTATTTTTCACTGATATTTTAGTGATTTTGTTTTCCTGGTGAATAACAGTATCTACATATGAAGAAGATCCTAGATTCAATTCTAAGTTCATGTTTGGTTAGATGAATCTTTAGCCAACTTCTTGATCATGGTGCTCTATGTTCCCTCTTGTGTGGAAATCCATAACTAAAGCTCATTGATATAAGATAGCAACCAAGTAATCTAAAATGGAATTCAGAAGAAACCTCTTTACCCAAAGAGTAGTGAGAATGCAGAGCTTGTCAACACAAGATAAGGTTGAAGTGAATAGGGTTAGGGTTAAAGGGCAGATAGACAAGTACATGAAGGTCAAGTGTGGTGATCATGGTCTTAGTTTTGGACCAGAAGGTCTTTGGTTCAAATCTGATCTGCACTGGAAGTGTGTCATAACACATCTAAACAGGTTGACTAAAAAATATCAATAAAGGAGAATAAGGATTATGATAAATTTTAGACGAACAAAGGTTGGAGGAAATTCTGGTAGACCATAAACACAAGCATGGACTGTTTTGGCAGAATGCCCTTATTGTCTGCCATATATCCCATGTAGTACAAAACATTTGAATTTTTTCTCTTTATTCATTCATGGGATGAGGGTGTTGCTGACTGGGCAGCATTTATTGCCCATTCCTAATTGCCCAGAGGGTAGTTCAGAGTCAACCACATTGCTGTGGATCTGGAGTCACATGTAGGCCACACCAGGTAAGGATGGCAGTTTCTTTCTCTAAAGGACATTAATGAACCAGATGGGTTTTTCCTGACAATCGACAATGGATTCATGGTCATCATTAGATTGTTATTTCCAGATATTATTTGTTGAATTCAAATTCCATGGCAGGATTTGAACCTGGGTCCCCAGAATGGTATCTGGGTCTCTGGCTGTCTGGATTAACAGTCCAGCGATAATACTACTAGGCCATTGCCTCCCCTTGATGAATGGAAGATATGCTGAATTCCCATTCTAGATAATCATCGAGCAACCCAAGCGGCATATGTAAGGATGTGACTGAGCTTTGGTTAGGATGTTTCCTGTGAGCGTTTGCTGTCATTGCTTTTGCATTTCATTCGTGGGATGTAGGCAGGACATAGTTTTGAAATTAATTGAATTAAAATTTTGCTGTGGCGGATTTCAAACACATGTCCTTAGAACATTGGCGTGAATATCTGGATTGTTAGACAAATAATATCACCACAACTCCACCACCCCCTCTCTGTACCTCACAGTTTTTTTAGAGAGTTGGAGGGTCAAAAAGAGCTCCCTATTTTCTGCCAACGACAGCAGTGACCTGTATCATGAGTCAGAATGTATTTGGTCACCATTTGCCTCTAAGAAATCAGAGAAGAACAGCACTGATATTTTGATATCCTCAAAATATAGCAGATACTGGAAATCTGAAATATAAACAGGAATTGCCGGAGAAACTCAGCAGGTCTGCAAGCATCTGTGGAGAGAGATACAAAATCAGTGATACAAAATTCAATATGACTCTTGTCTGGAACTGAGATAGTAAAGTGATTGGTTTTGTACTATAGAAAAGTGTGTAGAGATTCACGTGGAACAGAAAGAAGGTCAGGGGAGGGAGATTAGAGATCATCAGTTTCTCAGAGCAAAAGGCAAAGGGAGTGGTTGTTGTAGAGAGGAGGGTTAGATGTTAATAGTAGAATACAGGTCAGCTCTGCTCAAAGCAATACCAAGAAAACCAGACACCAGGAGTTGGGGGAGGCTGGGGTTTCGGGAGTGTAGTGCCAGCCTGGAGCAAACACAATGGAGGACAGATTTCAGGATCTGAAGTTGTTGAACTCAATGTTGAATCATGAAGACTATAAAGTGTCCAAACAGAAAATGAGAAAAGCTTGCATTGGGCTTCACTGGAACATTGCAGAAAACCCAAAGCAAAAGTGTGAACATGACAGGAAGATGGTGTAATTGAGATGGCAAGCAACCGGAAGGTCATGGATTGTGCCGTGGTGTTCCACACAGTGGTTGCCCAGTCTGACTGTGGTCTCTCCAATGTAGAGGAGACCACGTTGTGAACAATGAATACAATGGACTAGTTTGAAAGAAATACTAGTAAATCACTGGTTCCCCTGCAAGATATGTTTGAGGCTTTGGTCAGTGAGTGGGAGAATTAAAGGAGCAAGTGTTGTGATCAGATTGGAAAGTACTATAGGAGGGGAAAGAGGTGTTGGGGGTGATAGAGATGGACTAGAGCGTCACAGAGGCAATGGTTTCTTCAGAATGTGGATGAGGAAGTGGGCTTGGGAGCAAGATGTGTTTGGTGGTAGTATCATACTGGTCATGCAAGAATGATGGACAATAATGCATTGAATATGGAGACCGGCATATTAGAAAATGAGAGTAGAAGTACTGAGAATGGATTGAGGGTCCCGCTGATGACCATATTGAAGAATACTCGATTGAGGGAAATGAAAGACATGTCAGAAGCGCTGTTGTGGAAGGTAGTTTCATCGGAACCAATACAATGAGATAAAGAAACTGGGAGAATAGAATGGACTCTTTGCAGGAAGCATAATGTGAGGAAGTGGAGCCAAAGTACAGTGGGAGTCGGTGGGTTTGTAATGTATATTAGTTGACAGTCTCTCTCAGAAGTGGCGGCAGACAAGTCAAGGCAAGAATCAGAGGTGAATCAAGTGAACGTGAGAAAAGGAGGAAATTGGAAGCAAAATTGACAATTTTTTTTCCGGTTCCAGATATGAGCAGAAAGTGGCAACAATAGAGTCATTGATGTATCAGAATAAGAGTTGCAGAAGGAGTCCCTGCAAGGAGGCCTGGAACAAGTAATGTTTCACAAACTCCACAAGAGGACATGTGCCCTTCAGGTACCCATGGCCTACACCTTTTATATAAAGCAAGTGAAACAAGTTCAGGGGA
The DNA here is from genome assembly GCF_021869965.1 of Rhincodon typus. Lineage (NCBI taxonomy): Eukaryota > Metazoa > Chordata > Chondrichthyes > Orectolobiformes > Rhincodontidae > Rhincodon > Rhincodon typus. Next base: position 18,840,793 of record NC_063347.1, read on the forward strand.
AAATTGTTCAATAAGAGCAGAAGCCAGGTTAGTTGGAGGAGGGTGATGGTGGATGGGGATTGTTTGGGCTTCTGTTAAGGACAAGCAGATACTGTCCTGGTTGAAGAGTAGGTCGATGGGATGAGGAAATTTTTGAAATGCCATAGGCTGTCAGAAGAAGTGTGAATGTAGGTGGGAAGAGACGGGACAGGGGAGCAATAAAAAGAGCCAAGATAGAAATAAATAAGTACAGTGGATTGGTCTGCCATGACCATTTAATTTATGGGGAAGTGGGCTGTACTGATATTTTGACACTTTGCAGCTAAATACATTCATATAAGTTTAAATCAAGAGGATTTCACCAAGATTCAGGGGTTAAGGATACAGGAGGGTAGTTCAGATTATTGTGTGTAAATTAAGTCTTTTCGCCTACTGACTTGGAGAAGCAGAATGTGTTCATTATTTTGTGTTATTCTCTGCAGGAAAGTTGTATGATTTAAGCATGATCCATCATAACTTTCTTTGTCTGAGAAATATTTGTTCTGACATCAAACCAGAAAAGTACTGGGAATAATGTTGGAAGTGTACGTCGTAGAAACAGAATTATTATAATGCAAAAGGAGGCCATTCAGCCCATTAAGCTTGCATTGATTCACCATCATACAAGAGCGTATGTCTGAAAGACTTGACATGTAGTGCATGTGTTAAGGAGGTATGCTGCTATGTTTAAATAGCTATCAACACAATGTGAGATCTACTGACAGAAGAAACTGACAACTACGTACCAACAATAATGGGATGTGGTCCCTTCTTCAGGAGGGCGATCGAACCAAATGGGCCAATTAACGTGGTCATTATGAGACTTGTTTCTTAAGTAAGGTTTTTATTAAATTCCAGCTTCAAAATGTGCAATGATGGGATTCTAACCCCACATCCCCAGAACACTAGTCTAGGTTCTGGATTACTAGTTCAGTGATATTATGACGAGACCTCCCTTATGAGACCAGAGGCTGTTGTTTCTGATTCTCCAACTAGGTCAAACTGCCTTTGAATATTTAAAAAAGGAGGGACTTGAATACTGGACCAATGTACAATGTACTTCTTTTGTAGTGGACAGGCCGTGTATACATTTTTTTTTGCATGCAGGAATTTAAAAGGGATGATCTGTGCATGGCTTGCATAGGAACATTGGGGTTGCCCAGCACACATGCAGCTAAGGAGGAGGGCATGGATATTACCTTGGACCATCATATTCTAAGTTTGATGCCAAGGATGCAAACAGTCTGGTTCATCTTGAAACAATGGCCATGGATGGGGATGGTATTGATGTTAATGATGGAGGATAAAGCTTTGCTCTTCGCAATGTTTGACGGGAAGAAATTATTTTCACCCAGGAATGGATTTCAGCGGAAGTTGTTGAGGGTTATGATGGTAAAATTGAGTTGGATGTTGTCAGCATACATGTGTAACCTGAAAAGTGTTCTTGGATGATATTGCCCAACCGTAAATGAGAAATAGGAGGGAACCAAAGTTAGGTCACGGAAGACATGAGATGTAACCATGGAGGGTGGGATGAGAAGCTAGCGGTTGAGATACTCCAACTGTGACAGTTTGGGGAAGAATGGAATCAGGAAAAGGCAGCCTCACACAGCTGGACAACAGATAAGTGCTGGAGGAGCATGGTATGGTCAAGCTCATCAAAAACTGCGGAAGAGTTGGAAAAGATGAGGCCAGATAGTGCACAGCCCTTACAGTCATGTAGCTTTCATAGAACGCCTACAGTGCAGAAAGAGGCCATTCTGCCCAACAAGTCTGCACTGACTCTCTGAGGAGTATTCCACCCAGCCTCAGCCTCTTACCCTATCCCTGTAACCCAGCATATACTATGACAATTCCACCTGGCCTATCTATCCCTGGATGCTATGGTAACATGAATAAGTGTTGATCTAGAACTATGGCAAGGATGGCGACCTGACTGAAAAAAAAACTGAAAGATGAAGTTGGGTAATAGTTGGGGAGGTGATAGGACATTGAAGGACTTTGGAGAAGAAAAGAAGAGGTTGTAGCTGAGGTAGTTTAGATTCAAGAGTGGATTTCCTCCAAAGAGGGAGGTAATCATTGCAAATTAGAAGTGGAGGACAGCAGTACTAAGGAACGTGAACCTCTACAGTATCAGTTAACATGGGAGCCAAGAAAAACATGAACAACAGATCTACACAAGTATTCTAGAATTGCACAGTACTCTTTTCCTCCCTCTGCTCCTTAACCGTCAGCATCAGTTTTTATCTTCCTTATCAGTTAAACATATACTTACACTGGGCAATATGTGACAGCCTCATCTCATCACACAGATTTAAGATTTGGGCATTAGATAATTTTTCTTTCAGTGTCAGCATGACTCCCCCCAAAAAAAAAACAGCATCAAAGTGCAAACAAGCAGAGGTAATTGAGAGCAGTTCGCTAGTGGTAGAGATTCACCAAAGGGTATTTAGTAATGAATTAGAATTGACAAGCTTGTGCCAAATATCTGAACTGTGTCTCCCAAACATGTCCACTCCACTTAATCAAAGACTTTAACACATCAAGTGTATTTGCTCCTTCAATGAAGCAATTTCATACTTATGATTTATTTATATGTTTTCTAAACTAGATTATAGATTCATGGCACCATAAAACAAAGGAAGGAGTCATTCATGCCACTATACCTATTTGAAAACAATTTTGCAATCTCACTCCTCTTTCCCCATTGCATCCAAATATTTGCTTTTTGAGTTTGTATCCACTTCCCTTTAAAAGGTTCCCATAAATCGATTTACAACATTTCAGACAATGTGTTCCAAATTGTAATAGTTCGCTGTGTAAAGACATCTCTCCTTATCCTTCCCCCTGGCATTTTTCTTTTGCCAAATATCTTAAATCTGTGCCTCTGGCTGCTGAGACCTTCAACAAGTGGAAACCGTTTTATAAAGGAGAGAAACTACTTAGCAAATATAAAGTCCCCTCAATGAAGTGTTTTCTATGAACCTGCTGAATTAGTTGACTAAAGATTTCAGGTAATTATGGATGCAGACAATTTGGACTGGGAAATAAAGGATAAGGTTTGTGTTAATAATACGGGATCGGGCTGAAGTGGACTCAGAGTGGCTATCCATAGGAAAATCCACTTCAGGGCAGCAAGAGACATTCAAAAGGGTAAAAGTGAGAATGTCAGAGCTTTAATGTTCCTATAAAGGTGAAAGGTAGAACAGACAAATTCAGAGAACACTGGATGTCAGGGATGTACAGGATTGGATAAGGGAAAAATAAAGGAAGCTGATGGAAAATAGTAAAGGCTCAAAACAGTGAAAACCCTTTAGGAGAACAGAATGTGTAGAAGGTTACTTAAAAAGAAATTAGGAGGCTGCGAAAGGGACATCAAAAGCACTGGTGGGTAACATAACGGAAAATTCAAAGGCATTTTCTAAGTATTTTAGGGGCAAAAGAATAACCAGGGAAAGAGTAGTGCCCATTAGGGTTCAAAGTGGTCCTGTGTATGTGGAGCCAGAAGACATAGCTGAGGTTTAAAATTAGTACTTTGCATCTGTATTCACTGTAGAGAAGGATGATGCGGATGAAATCAGGGAGTGGTACTGTGATATAGTTGAACAAATTAGCATTGGAGAGAGAAGAAGTATTAGCAATTTTAGCAGGCTTGAAAGTGGATAAATCCCCTGGCCCAGATGAGATGTATCCCAGGCTATGGTGGGATGCACAGCAGAAGATGGCAAGGGCTCTGACGTTAGTTTTCCAGTCCTCTCTGGCTTAACATCCTCTGACTGAAGAAATGCCTCCTCATCTCAATTTAAAGGGCTGACCCTTCACTTTGAGTCTGTGCCTCAGGTCCCTGTCTCTCTTCCTAGTGAAAACATCTTCTGCGTGTTCAGTCTGTCCAGGCCTCTCAGTATTCTGTAAGTTTCAGTGAGATCCGTCCTCATCCTTATAAATTCTTTTGAGTACAGACAAAGAGTTCGCAGCCGCTCCTAATGTGATAAGCTCTTCATCCCCTGAATCATTGTTGTAAAGCTCCTCTGGACCCCCTCCAAGACCAGCACATCCTTCCTTAGATAGAGGGTCCAAAACTGCTCACAGTATTCCAAATGTGGTCCGACCAGAGCCTTACACAGCCTCAGCAGTACATCGCTACCCTTTTATTCTAGCCCTTTGATATGAATGCTAACATTGCATTTACCTTCATAACTGCCAACTGAATCTGCATGTTAATCTTAAGAGAATCCTGAATTAAGACTCCTAAGTCTCTTCATGCTTTAGATTTTGAAGCCTTTTCCCATTTAGAAAACAGTTTACACCTGTATTCTTCCTACCAAAGGACAAAATCTCACGCTTTCCCACATTGTACTCCATTTTTGCCTATTCTCACAGTCTGTCCAAGTCCTTCTGCGGCCTCCAAGCTTCCTCAACACTATCAGTCCCTCCACCTATTTTTGTGTCATCCGCAAACTTAGCAAAATGCCTTCATGGGGAAACCTTTGTTTTGGTGTTGGGTTCCTTGCTGTTTGTTGTCTATGTTAATGTCTAGACAGGAATGTAGGAGGTATGATCAGTAGGTTCGCAGATGACACAAAAAATTGGAGCATGGTAAGTAGCAAGGAGGAAGGCCTCTGACTATGGGGAAATATAGACAGCTGGTCAGATGGGCTGAACATTTGCAAATGGAAGTTAATTCTGAAAAGTATGAGGTGATGCAATTTGGGAAAACTACTGAGGCAAGAAAGTACACAATGCATGGTAGGACCCTGGAACGTTCAGAGGATCTGAGGGACCTTGGTGTGCATGTCCATAGATCTTGCTGGTAGCAGGACAAGTAGATAAGGTAGTTAAGAAGGCATTTGGGACACTTGCCCTCTTTAGTCAAGTTATTGAATACAAGAGCAAGGAGGTTATGATGGAACTGTATATAACAGCAGTTAGTCCACACTGTATGTGTGCTATTTTGGTCACCACACCATCACAAGAATATGATTATACTGGAGGAGGTGCAGAGGAGATTCATCAGGATATTGCCTGGGCTGGAGCGATTCCAATATGAAGTGAAACTTGATGTTTTTCTTGGAGCAGTCTGAGGAGGGATCTGATTGAGGTATACAAAATGCTGAGGGTCATAGACAAGGTAGCAAGGGAAAACCTTTTTCCCCTTAGTAGAGTGAGTCAACAACCAGGGGTCACAGTTTTAAGGTAAAAAGCAGGTGGTTTAGAGAGATTTGAGCATTTTTTCACCAGAAATTGTGGGTATATGGAACCTACTGCCTAAAAGAGTGGTAGAAGCAGGAATACTCGAGACATTTAAGAAGTGTTTAGATGACCACTTGAAATATGACAGTATATAAGCTTATGGGCAAAGTGCTGGTAGATGGAATTAGAAAAGATGGACCTTTGACTGGTACAGACACAGTGGGCAAAGAACCATTTTTTCCAAGCTGTAAATATTCTTTGACTCTAAAATCAACATATAATGAGGAGAGAGTTGAGTTTTTGGTAACTTGAGCCGAGCAATTCTGTCCCCACTTTATGTATCGGTGTAATCAGTGGCAAACCACTCTTGACCTTCCTCAGTTCATGTTCCTTTATGTGCTTTAAGTACAAGTGGGGCAGTTCGTCTGTTCAGCATGGAATTTATTGAAATTTCACAGCAAGCATCCTCAGATGATTGGGTGGCCAGCAGTTTCTAACCTCTGCCTTGAAAGACCTGACTGACTTATCTTTCATTTCGTTTCTAAGTGGGCTAATTGTACTGCGCCAAACTTGCACTTAGGTCCACAGACTCTGGGGAACATTCTGAGGAATACATTTTTAGAAGGCCACAAATGCCTAATTAATAGCTTCAGAATTTGCTCCCATTAACATTCAGTTGCTTACATTTGGGACTATGCCTGATTATTTTTAAGCAACTTAGCTGGCAATATTCCAGGCTTTTTGCCTCCCTTTTAGTGTGCAGTTTGTCACAAAGAAATTTTTGCTTTTGTATTTTCTTAACTAAATCTGTATTTTCAGCAAGCAAGTGGTTCAAAATGTTCAAATGTTTAAATGTTCTTTTAGCATGTTAACCGTATGGGTTTTCAGCAGTTTCTCCCCCTTATTCATTTTTACTTGAGTACATGGGCTAAATTTTCACCTAGATGTCTTTGTTGGTAAGAATGACCACAACTAATTTTTTTTTTGGAGAAAATCCTATTTTTGTCCATATTTCTGACAATGTGCCATTTTCCTTGGGCCTTTTTACTGATTGGCAATAGCTGGTGTACAAAACTCACCCCCAGGATGAGGTCATGATCCCCATTTTATATGGGGATGATAATTGGATCTCTTCCTATATCCTATATTCCATTTTTATTTGGTGCTTTGGAACACCGTTAAAAATGTGCCAGGTTGAGAGTTCATGAAGAAAATGGTAAGCCTGCTAAGAATCTGAAACATTCTGAATGGCAAATATTTTGGCAGCAATTAATAATATCATTTCAAGACATATCATATTGATCTGTCCTGTAAGGGAAAGTTGAGCATTATGGTGACAATATTTGTGTACTTCCTTGCATGTGTTACCATGCCTTTCAAATGGAGAAACCATCATTATCCAGTGGGGGAAAGAAAAATTAAAAATGCCCCGTCAGACTGTGCTCCCATCCTTTCTACTGTGATTTAAATGCCGCTGACTGACTTGAAAATATTTTTGCCCTGAAAAATGTCTAGCCACCTTCTGTCTTGCGTTGATTGGTAGGCACTCTGCTTTGAAATTAAAATGAATACCTGCTGCTCTTTCCTTCCCAGAGAGGGGTCTGTTGTTGGATAACTTGACCATTTTCAATGTTTGATTGAGTTTCAAGTGCTAATGGGTTTCAGCACAATACATGTTCTATTTGTCTGAGAATAAATGACAGTGAAGAAGTTGTAATAACAGATTGTGCCTTTGATGTGTCTTTTGTTTTGTTGATACAAATTCATAGGATTACAAGTGTTACACCTTTTGTTCACACAGCAGAATACATTTTTGCAATACCAATGATATGGAGATGCTGATGGATTTATTTTACCCTGATGAAGTATAAAATATTTCCCATCAATGTTACATTGAATCTGACGTCTGTACATTATGCATGTGGCTGAGTGGCTAAAGAGGATTGTTGGAGGGTAATCAAAGATTTATAGAGGACATAAGAGAGCATAGAAGTGGTGTGGGTGGTATTAGGGAGCATGAAGTGTACGTTAAGCATAAATGTGTCACAGATGAACTGGTCTTCCCAGTCTCAGTGGAAGATTTGACTCCGTGCATCTGATTAAATACTCAATCTTGCTCAAAATTAGCAAATGTCACCTAATTTTGAGAATATATACTGCTTTATCAAATCTAGACCTATTGTGGACAAAAGACAGCAAGTCTAGCAACAAGTTACTAAAACTCAGTAGTTTTAAACATTGTAGTTAATTGCCTGAAGTTGAGAGCCCTGCTCTCCCATACTACATAGACATAATGAGCCTGAAATTTGTGCTTTGGTTAATTGTGATTGTTTTAAAAAAATAACAATTTGTCAAAGTTTTGTTGTCTTGTACACATCAGGACAATTTGCAAGAATTGCCAATATTAAATAAAAACACCATTTATAATGCAGGAAAGGAGAGTGCTGTTTGGTTTCAAGTGGACTCTGTTGTAACGTATTGGAATGGAGAATGTAACAGTTATAATGATTGATAGTTAGTTGCCAAACATTATTTAACTTTTAAACCAGGCACATGTGTATGTGTCCGTCTGCCTGTAAAGAACAGAACCTTGTGTATTAATATATAACTTCCAATACACATAAGCACACCACACTGAATTCAGCTGACAATTTTAAATTGCTTGTTACTGTAATTATTTACACACTCAGGATTATTTAGCAAATGCACTCCAATTGTTTAATTACAACTAATGTTGAACATTGAGATTTGGCTTTTGTAAGCACTGCCCGGTTGTTAGCATCCTGTTTATCATGAACACCTAAAAGGATACATGTACACACACTGCTCCTGTTTCAACACAACTAAGTAGTTAGTAAACATTCTCTGCTTCATTTCTCAGGGCATTACCTTGACCAATCAGAGTCAAACTTCTTGGTTTACAAGTTAAATAAAACTTAATAGTTAACTATCAGTCATCCTGTAATGCTGCATTCTCTCCATGGCAATTGTTCTAATAATCAAAAACCAATCAGCAGTCTCTTCTCATGAAGTATGAATGATTTCTTGGCTTTTCCTGTGATATTTCTTACAAATTGTCCTGATGAGGGCAAGGCAAGACAAGTGTGCTTTTTTCAACAATGCCAAATTCTGTAATGCTGCACAACTATTCATTTGAAAATTTACAGTTGGATTGTACTGTAATAAACAACAACATAATCACCTATGATGCTGCTTGGCCTGCTGTGTTCATCCAGCCCTGCACCTTGTTGTCTCTAACATAATCACAAGGTTTGGATGTTAGAGCTTTAGAGTTCAAAGTGAAGTCTCTTGTAATAAAGAATGTGCATTTCTCTGCCTACAGAACATTGGAAAATTTTACCTGCCAAATATGCCACCTTGTGGTTTAGAATTATTACTGATACTGGAAGCAATTCTTGATCACCACTTTAGTTCATCCATGGCATTTATTACATGTTTCTTTTATCAAGAAAAAGCACAAACACTTTTTAAAGTCCTATAAACAGCATTTCAGTTCATTACAATCAGAACCATGAGCCTGTGCCCTTTTGAAATGCACAAGTGCTTTTGTTTATTTTCCATGCATGCTTATAATGACAAATGTAGCTACTAATGTAGACTGTTAAATTCCCAAGATATGTAAGATTTTTTATTGTAACTTGGATGTGTGCCAGAAGAATGTAGCCAGAAGCAATTGTAACGAGAACAAATGAATGCAAACTTGATGTAGAAAGTTGCTGAGAGCACAAAACAATGCTGCCTCGTAGCAGACAAATATGTGATCCCCCCTAAGTATTTTAGTGTAACATGTAATGTCCCATAACATTTTTGAAAAGGTCAACAAACTACTTCTTTTCAAGCAATATGAACCTTATAGTTAATGCTGCCACATTGCTGTTCATATAGGCAGAACGTTTTTGATTCTACCGGTAACAACTGTACCCTCAAATGACATCATCTTTCAAAGTAATGTATCTGCTCAAAATGATTTTTTTTTTCTTTTGCACAAAGGCAAAGTATTCTCATGTTATAAGTCTGAAAAATAACCAGAAAATACTAGAAACGCTTAGTAGCTCAGGCAGCATCTACATGGAGGAAAATAGAGCTAACAAGCTGAATTTTTTCAGTTTCAAAGAGGTTTTGGTGCCTGGGACCATAAGCAGGAGCTGACCCCCATGACCCCAGATAGTGAGACCCTGCACTAGCATTTTACTGGTGCCTACCAATCAAGAGCAGGACCACTTTTACATATGGCCATTGATGAGGTTGTGGAATGAAGGGAGACAGTGCCTCAGAGCCAGGGATCTTCAAAGCAGAGGTAAATTTGGCTAGACCAGCCAAGCCCTAGTAGGCAGGCCAAGGCAATTGAGGGAGGGTGAGGGACATTTTCCAGTTGGGCACCCCAATCGTAGGGGTAGCCATTTCCATCAGGATATCCCTGTGCAGGCCATGGAGTGGCCAAAAGGAAGGCCTCACCTGAACTGTGTCCAGTTTTGGTCTCCTTACTTGATAAAGGATGTACTGGCACTGCAGGAGGTGCAGAGGTGGTTCACTAGGTTGATTCTGGAGTTGAGAGGGTTGGCTTATGAGGAGAGATTGAGGAGACTGGGACTACACTCATTGGAGTTTAGGAAAATTGGGGGAATCTTACAGAAACATATGGAATAATAAAGGAATAAATAAGATAGAAATGGGGAGGTTGTTTCCACTGGTGGGTGAAACTGGGACTAAAAGGCATAGCCTCAAAATAAAGGGGAGCAGATTTATGACTGTGTTGAGGAGGAACTTCTTCACCCAAAGGGATTCCCTGCCCAGTGAAGCAGTTAAGGCTACTTCATTGAGTGTTTTTAAGGCAAAGACAGTCAGATTTTTGAACAGTGAAGGAATTAAGTGTTATGGTGAGCAGGCAGTTAGGTGGAGCTAAGTCCATGAAAAGATCAGCCATGGTCTTATTAAATGGTGGAGCAGGCTTGATGGGCCGGATGGCCTACTCCTGCTCCTGTTTCTTATGTTCTTATGTTTTTATGAAGCTGCTGGGAAGGCTCCAGGATTTTCTGGTTGGTCTGTCCACGTGTTCGTGAGCTCTCCTGCCACAGGCAAAATGCTGGCATTGTCGGGAAGTGGCCTTTTCTTGGGTTTCTAGATGCCTGTAATGGCTGTCTGTTGGGTATCCCTGCTTTGAAATTCCTGCCACTGGTTATAAGCCATATCAGCATGAAAACATTGGGATCCCTTCACAATACCTTCTTCTAACAACCAACAGGCTATAGGACTAGTAAACTTCAGTTCCAGACTGAAGACTCTTCATTAGGAATGCTTTTCATATTTGACTAAGTGTGTTTAGGAAATTAAATTTCATCTCAATTTAAAACATGTCACAACACTGGTATCTACCAATTTGGTATTATTTAATTGCAACCTATAATTTATGGTTATTGCTGCAAGGATTTTGCTATGATTAGTTTTCAAGTTTTAGTAAGATTTCAGTCATTTACACGACAACACTTTTTATTTTTTAGTTCAAGTATATTAATTTTTATTTTAAATGGATGAACTTCAACTATGAAATGGAGATGGAAGCTCAACTTATTTGTTCAAAAGTCCCTTTAAAATATTAGTTTAGCATGCCAAAGAAGAAAAAAAAATTTGTTCAGGGAGAGAACTTAAAACTTTGATAAGAAAAGTACTTTTTAATGCATTTTTAAAAAAAAACTTATCATCATGTGGCAAAAGAACTGTGGAAAGTTTTGGAGAATGGCATATCTTTTTGACATAATGATTTTCCAGCAACTCATGTTCATAAGTTGACAGCTGAATTCAGTTTTTTTTCTATTCTGTCTTGGCTACATATCTCTGTCAACATGCTTTAATTCCAAATTTTGACCAAAATGCATCTATGAAGTTTTCTGTTTCCCATATTTCTAAGTGAAACTATTAATTTGGTGCTGATCAAGGGCAGTTGTCCATTATGGACTTCTATCCATGAACAGCTGGAGTAAGGTTGCCTCAATTATCTCCTACCCATCTCTGAGAAAGAAGAATATTTTTCCTCATTGTGTTGAAACATGGATCCCAGACAAACTCAAATATGCAGTTACAAACGGAGAGTGCTGGAGAAACTCAGCAGGTCTGGCAGCATCTCTGCAGAGATAAACAGAGTTAATGTTTTTCAAGTCCAGTGTGACTCTTCTTCAGAATGATCCTTTGGTGAGTTAAGGTATGAAAGAGAGAGAATGGATGCTTTGTACCGAACGCAAAGTAAACAAGTCACAAACAAGAGAAAGCTGTGAGGGGGTTGGGGTGGTGAGGTTTTTACAGACAAAGAAGGAACATGATAAAAATGTTGAACAGATTTTGTGCAGTCAGTTTCTCAAGTTATTGAATTCAGTATTGAGATTAGAGACTGTAAAGTCCCAAAGCATAAAATGAAATATTGTTCCTCAAGCTTGTATTGTGCTTTGTTGGAACATTAAAGCAGGCCCAAGACAGAAATATTAGCATGAGAGCAAGTTCTGAAGAAGACCCATTCTGGACCTGAAATGCTAACTCTGTTTTTCTCTCCACAAATGCTGCCAGACCTGCTGAGTTTCTCCAGCACTTGCTGGGTTTTTTTCAGATTTTCAGCACCTGCAGTATTTTCACCTTTATTTGCATGGACTATCCTGTTTATTGAACATTTTAGGTTCTTTTCTTGTGTGCCACACTATCAATCTTACTCATAACAGTATTGGGACTATTGCCACTGCAGGTCTTGCTAGTCATTTGTTCTTATTGAGCTTCAGTTGAAATTACGAATAGGCCACCTACAAGTCAGTCAAATGAATGCTATTTGGTTATAAGTATGCCCAAATGATGTATTGAGTAAATTTAGTAAAAATAGATTTTAAAAAAATCCTTCAGGCAAACCAGAACAGGACTTATGGAAGTAATGGCCATTCCCTGGGTAGTGTTGTCGCGCAGAGTGACCTAGAGGTGCAGATGCATAATTCTGAAAAAGTAAAGTTGCAGACAGACAGGGTAGTGAAGAAGGTGTTTGACATGCTTACCTTCATTGGTCAGAATTCATTGAGTATAGGAGTTGGGATGTCATGTTTCAGCTGTACAAGACATTGGTGGGGCCACATTTGGAATACCGTGGCTAATTCTGGTCACCCTTCTATAGGAAGGATGTTGTTGAACCTGAAAGGGTGCAGAAAAGATTTACAAGAATGTTGCCAGGATCAGAGTGTTTGAGTTATAAGAAGAGACTGAATATACTGAGGCATTTTTCCCTGCAGCGTCGGAGGCTGAAGGGTGACCTTATAGGAGTATATAAAATCAAGAGGGGCATAGATAAGGTGAATAGCCAAGGTCTTTTTCCTAGGATGGGAGAGTCCAAAAACAGAGCGCATAGGTTTAAGGTGAGAGGGGAAAGATTTAAAAAGCGCCTGAGGGGAAACATTGTCATCCAGAGGGTGGTGCGTGTATGGAATGAGCTGCCAGAGGAGGTGGTGGAGGCTAGAACAGTTACAACATTTCAAAGGCATCTGGATGGCTATATGAATAGGAAGGGTATAGAGGGATACTGGCCAATTATTGGCAAATGGGACTAGGTCAGATTGAGATATCTGGTCCACGTGGATGAATTGGACTGAGAGGTCTGTTTCCATGCTGTATGACTCTATGACTTTCCTTCATCTTTATCCCCAACATCGACCATCTCCTGAAGTGGACGATTCATGTTGGGAGTTCTTCAGTGAATAATTAATGTTCTTCCTACTTGCGCGTGAACAATGTGTCAGGTCGCAATTTGACGAGGGAAAAGGGGATTTAAAGGTCACCCAGTCCCATTTACACTCAGAGTATGATTTTCATGGTATAAATAAACACAAACATTGTCGGGTTAAATGTAAAGATCATCCTATCTGCCATAAATGCAATTTCTAAATGGCAGTTTTATAAGTTCTGTTTAGGATTTTATTTTTGGAGTGACATATTGCCTATTAGCTGTAGCTGCTGTATATTTTTCCAGATCACAAAAATTTATTTTTTTAACTTGGTAGTCAAATTGTGAGAAAGAATGGTTATTCAAGCAGGCTGAAATAAAGAGTGTTCCTTAGGGTTCAAAATGAAATGTATATCATTTAACTTTCTACTCCTGAGGATAACTTAACACAACATAGCTCCTTTACAATGACGAGGAAAGAAGTTAGCGAAACAAGAGTCATAAAGAATAGAAAATAAGTCATGCACTGTGTGGCAAACATAGTGTGCTTTATTTCCTTAAATAGAAATGGGTCTTTTGTGAACTGTGAATCTGTCAATAAGGATGCTGCAGCACCGGCAATGGAATCCAGATTGACACTACAATCATCCAAAAAAATAGAGCTATGTTATTCAAATTCCCAGACTAGGAATCAGAGCTATATGCATTAATGACAGCAGTGTGGCACTTATATTATTTAAGTAGTATTTCACTGCTTTAAAGAATTAATTTGCATTGATTGTCAAATTTTGAGTACCACGCATATAAAGGTTGAGAAAGACTTGCAGCATATGTGATTATCTGGCTGTATGAAGTGCAGGATTAACGACTATGACAGATGTGTATTTTAGCACTTGACAAACAGACTACGTCAGTAATGAATTATGCAATAACCATTGCTGGAACAGAAGATGGAAATGAATATATGATTGCAATGCCTTTTAACAATACCATAATCGATTGATAATATCTTTGACATTAGTTGTTACATATCCAAGTTACACATGGTCATTTCACTTCCCTGTAACAAAATGTATTTGAGGTGAGGATTTATTTTAAACATTTGTGGCTGGAACTCTTTTCTCTTACCTTTGTCTGACAAGGTGTTCATTCTCAGAGGTAAAATAATTTGTAATAGTACTTGACTAATTGACAGGAATTGTGTTTATTAGATAGCTTTAAAATGGCACTGAGTATTTTGCCGTTGTAAGAGTCACATTGTATCTGCAACATTGATATTTTCTTCAGATGAGCAGGATTTTGAAAAAATTTGAGACAAAATACATCATCGAGGTTGTTGACTTGCTCACCAAGCTGGCTTGTTCTCGTTCAGACGTTTCATCACCATGCTAGGTAACATCATCAGTGAGGCCTCCGATGAAGTGATGTTGTTCTGCTGATGTTCGTGTATTCTGATGGCTAGTTTCCTTCCGCGAACATCAGATAGCAGCTAAATGACACGACAAACTTTCTCTAATATCAGTACACTCAGACAATGAATGCCACCAATTTAACTGGGACAAGGTAACCATAGTAGCCCAAACCAAACATAGACACACATGGGAATTCCTAGAGGCATCGTTCTCAACCCATAATGCAGTCAACAAACATGTAGAATTGGACCCCATGTATAAACTCATACAGAACAGAACCAGAAATGACAGTACTCACTATAATGGACAGCACAGTATAAATTCCAAGCAGAGTTGAACAACATCGCTTCATCGGAGGCCTCACTAATGATGTTACCCAGCATGGTGACCAAACGTCTGAATGAAAACAAGCCAGCTCGGCAAGCAAGTCAACAACCTCACCCACAACCCTTGCTACAAATCTTTGCCAAAACCTTACAGATACACTGTTTGTGTTTGGGGTCTTTTTGGGTAGGAAACTGCCCATTCAGTTAAGGTGCAGTGATAAACATAAACTGAATGGCATGGCGGACTGATATTTTAACATATTTAGAGATCGTGAGCAGACTGGATATGGGTCAGCATATATATGTTGTCTCAGCAACGACTGAGTCTAGTTCTGTCAGCCAGTTGTGAAATGCAACAATTATCTTGCAAGATGATTGAACTCAATGGGGTAGATTTTGAACTTGCCTCCCAGGCATCAAACTGGCATTGCAGGTTGGATGCTTTTACAGTTGACAACTAAATTTTATTTTCAATGAAGTCGAGACATTCTTTGTAATATGCGATGGATCCTCAAAACCTGTTTTAGCCATGGTGACAAATTGAAAACAAAACTCAATATTTTTTTCAACTATGAACGTCTAATATAGAGAGGTGAATTGCTGCTCTTTCTCCCAGCTATAAGAAAGATGTTGTGAAACTTGAAAGGGTCAGAAAAGATTTACAAGGATGCTGCCAGGGCTAGAGGGTTTGAGCTACAGGGAGATGCTGAATAGGCCGGGGCTATTTTCCCTGGAGCGTTGGAGGCTGAGGGGTGATGTTATAGAAGTTTATAAAATTATGAAGGGCACAGATAGGGTGAACTGCCAAGGTCTTTTCCCTGAGGTGGGGGTATCCAAAACTAAAGGGCATGGATTTAAGGTGAGAGGGGAAAGATTTAAAAGAGACCTAAGAGGCAACTTTTTACACAGAGGGTGGTGCGTATATGGAATGAACTGCCAGAGGAAGTGGTGGAGGCTGGTACAATTACAACATTTAAGAGGCATCTGGATGCGTACATGAACAGGAAGGATTTAGAGGGATATGGGCTAAATACTGGCAAATGGGACTAGATTAATTTAGCATATCTGGTCGGCATGGACAAGTTGGACTGAAGGGTCTGTTTCCATGCTGTATGTGTCCATGACTCTGAGACTCTAGTGACTAATGTCTAGCTTAGAGAGAGAGAGAGGGAATAGCAGCATCCGTTAGGCAGGTCGAGCACATTAGTTCCACTCTTGTTATAACATCAGTCATGAGAGCTAAATAAAAACTGAAAGAACTGCGGATGCTGTCAATCAGGAATAAAAACAAATTTGCTGGAAAAGCTCAGCAGGTCTGGCAGCATCTGTGAAGGAAAAAACAGAGTTAACGTTAACTCTGTTTTTTCCTTCACAGATGCTGCCAGACCTGCTGAGCTTTTCCAGCAAATTTGTTTTTGTTAGTCATGAGAGCTAGTTGCACACTGATGCAACCTGTGTGGATAAGAGTGGAGACTGCATTAATTAAAGCCTTGAACTTCTTCCTGAAAGGCAAAACAATATCTCTTGTAATGCTTTTCATATCATTATGACAATGGTCAATTTTATTTAAGAATTGAAATTATGAAACTTTTGGAACTAAGGAAGAGAGTAGATGGTGTTGAAATACTGAGGAGCCATAAGCAAATTGACTGGCTGTACATGCTAGCGGAGTTGTATGGTCTACTCCTGTTACTAAGTTACCAACTATTCTCTGATAGCTGATTTTGCAACCTCATTACCTTGTCTATAGGTGATCACCTTTCACTTAGAAACCCATTTAATATCTCTAGGCTCCAGTTGTGTGATCATCAAGAGGGTTGGCTATGCACATTAAGGTGCACCTTTTTAGAGATTGATTAGAAACTCAAAAATACATTGCAAAGACATTTAAAATATTTTCCAAGTTTTGACAAGTGTAATTTGTTATAACACTTTACTTATACTGCTGCTATTAAGTCATGAAATTTGACATATGAAAATATTACCATGAGCTTTTTAAGTTGTCTTGCTATCTGAGAGTTTAACTACATTGCATTTTACAAATGGCATTAAATTATAAGTTATTGCACTAATATAAATGAAAGAATTAATTGTAATAATATGTATGTTTGCAATATGCATCATCGTAAATGCTTATAAAAGCATGAAAAAAATTGGATCAAGTTTTGTCTTGAATTGAATTGAATTAGTTTTATTGGCATGTGCACTTAAATGAGTGCAGAGAAAAGTTTTCAATATTGCCACTATGGCGCCATCTTAGGTTCAAGATACCTAGGTACAGATACTTAAGTATTTGGTACAAAATTGAAAGAATAATAATTAAAAGTCCAGAATAAGAATAAAGAGGAAAAGAAATACTCTGTTTACAGGCCTTTTAGCCCAGTCCACACCAGCACCTAGACTCCAGACTGCACCAGGCCAAATTTCCAGACCACTCCAGCTTCAAAACTCGAGGCCTTGTCTCTGGTCCTCAAGGGCCTTGCCTCCCCGCGACAGCCTCCAGTCCAGGACTTGCTTCCAGGGCTTGCCTACCCGCGATGACCCCTGAAGGTCTGGGATGCTCCTCCGTGCGATGGCTTTCAGTCTGGGACTTGCCTATTCATCAGGGTTTCTGCAATATAGCATGGTCGCAGATGATGGGTTGCTTCAAGCTGACGGTTGGAAACTGTGAAGAAAACAAATTCAGTCAGGAAGCTATAATACGAGAAGAAAACACTGTGGAAAATGGTGGAAGCATGTAATTTGTCAAAGTTTTATTACCCTCGGTCTCAGACTCTGAACCAAGTGACCAGTAGAAGAATGAAATATGAAATAGACCCAGGTTATCTCCCTATTTTTCTTCCTACAAGATGTGAAACCAGAAGTAAAGCATTTTGTGAGATAGATTCTTGTTAGTTGGATAGTGTTGAAGGTTTCAAACTTCCATTAGAGATGTGGGAGGAAATAGTCTGCTGAATGCCTAAAGACATTGTCAGAATTTGATAGATTTTAGAAAGCTGATGGTAATCCCGAGGAGAAATATATCAAAGACCTTTACAGATTGGATCAAAGACAGACAAAATTCAACTTACAGATCTTTGATCCAGACTTAAATTATTGCCTGGAGTAATCAGTACTCCCTGGATCAGTGTTAAAATTACATCAAATGTAATTACCCTACATCTAGTCCTCACATCCAGTTCATTCACATAAGTTGTAAATATTTGAGGACCCAGCACTGATCCCTGTGGTATTTCAGTTCCAGCTTATCAGACAAAAAATAGATGCATTTAATCATACTTTCTTCGTAGCTAACTAATCCTTCATCCACACTATTATGCCATCCCCTGTACAATGTACACTTATCTTGACTGGTAACCTTATCTTACCAAATACTTTCTCAAAGTCCAAGTATATGTTTTCTACAGGTTCCCTGTTACCCACCTTTTTACTTCCTCAAAGAACACTAAAAATTAGTGTGGGTCTGAAAAGATAGGAACTGACCCATTCAAAAGTAAGATTATTATGGCTGTTTATAGGCCATCTTAACAGTAGTTACACTGTAACACAGAGTATGTTGGGAAAAATAAAATGGGTGTATAAGAAAGGGAGTGTAATATTCATGGGTGATTTAATCCACATGTACATGAGTCGATACAGTTTGGAGCTGGAGGGATACAGCAGGTCAGGCAGCATCAGAGGAGTAGGAGAGTCAACATTTCGGGCCTCGACCCTTCATTAGGACTGGGGAGGGGGGAGTCCTTTGGGGATGATTGTTGTGTAGGCAGGTACTGAGAAAAGAGATGTGGCTGTAGTACTGGGTTTGTTTCAGATTGTGGTTGAGGAGCTTCAGGGCGTAGGAGATCACCAGTGGGTTGCAGTGAGAGAGAGATCCACCTGAGGTCTTTCCGGAGGGAGGAGGACAACTTCTTCAAGGTGGGCAACCCTAGGAAGAGGTTTCGTAGCGGGGTTATAAGTCACTCGGAGATAGCAAGAACAGCGGATGCTGGAGTCAGAGTCGATGCATTTTGGAGCAAACTGTATCAAATCTGATTCCAACATCAGCTGTTGTTGCTATCTCCCACATGTACATGACACAGTTTTCTGGGTAAGTTAACATTTTTATATGTGACACAGTTTTATAGGGAAGAAAATTCTACAGATGAACAGCCCTCAGCAAAAACAGGTCTCCTGGCCCTTTTCCAGAAAAGAGATTTCTTATACTTAAATGGTATCCAGTGGTTCTAGTCTATTTCACAAAAACATGTTGACGCTGTCTGATCACCTTATTTTCCAAGTATCCTGCAAATGCTTCCTCAATAAAATCTTTGTGACCGTTTCTTTTAAAGTCCTAGATGCAAATCTTGGGGATTTGTCAGCCTTTAAGTCCAATTGTTTCTCAGCAGCTTTTTCCCTGCCATATACTTGTAGAAATTCTTACTATCTGTTATTATATTACTTGCTAGCTGTCTCCCATGGTCTACTTTCTCTCATATTATGTTTTTCAGTCTTTCTCTCTTTGCTAGTTCCTAAAATCTGTCCACTCTTCTGACCCATCATTAATCTTCACAGAGTTCCTTCCAATTTGATACTGTCCTAAACTTTCATGTTTATCCATGGATGATGAATCCTTCGCGAAAAGATGTTCTGTCTCACTGGGATAAATCTTTGCTGAGAATTATTAAGTATCTCCTCAAAAGTCTGCTGTAGAATCTCTGTTGTCATACTTTTTTTGTCCTAGTTTCTCAATTTACCTCAGCCAGCTTTGCCTTCTGATCATTTTACCCAATTCTAAGCTTAATGCCTTAGATTTAGAACTGAACAGCTCACCTTCCACCTGAAATTGTAAGTCTGCCATGTTCCAATCACTGTCACCTAGAAGCTCCTTTACCACATGCTTATCAATTAATCCTATTTCATTACCCATTTCCTGGCTCAGAGTTGTCTGCTGCCTGGCAGACTTTAGAACATACTGCTCTAAGAAATTGTCCCAGATGCCTCTATTAACTCATTTTCAAAGGTACTGTTGCCAGTTTGATTTGCCCAATCTATGTGTAGATTAAGTCACCCATGAATTTATGCTACCTTTCTTATATGCCCATTTTACTTTTCCCAGTAGACTCTGTGCTATGGTGTAACTACTGTCAGATGACCTATAAATTGTTCCAATAACCTTACATTAGAATGGGTCAGTTCCTACCTTTCCACACCCACAATACACGTTGAAATAAATTGGAGACCTTGTTTTCACTTTTTAGAAACTGATTTTTAATGATGGAAATCACAATAGTGATCTCCTGTTATAGAACTACACATGTGCCCCTAACGAGAACTTCTGGTTTGTCTTTTTTTTACTGTTCTTAATCTCCCAACCAGAAGCACAAATCTTCTGTACACAGTAAAGTGACCTAACTGTTTAACAGAGTGATTTGGCAGCAAATGGTCACTAATATTCAAAATAAAAACAAGAGCCGAAGGGGCAAAAACAACTATTTTCCTAATCTTGATAGGAAAGGGGCAAGGGGCAGGGGCAAGCACAGCATTTTTTAAATTAATAGGCCATTCAGTTCTAAGGAGATTCATTTGAAATGAAGAATTCTAATGAGGAAGGACATCTGATTTACATATTAAGTAACCTCAACTTGCAATATATGCAGACATTGACATCAATTGAGAATGTTTTGATTTTATTTATATATCGTTTTATGTTCATATTACAAATAGTTAACTTTGTGAATAGATTTTATGCATAACAGCAGTAAAATATATGGTGCGCATTCTGCTTTAGAGACCAGCCTGAGTAAATAATGCCATTAGCAACTGATTCATTTATAACTATGGAACTGCATAGGAAATTAACCACTAATGCAATGCTGATTATAAACCGTATCGCAGAAAATCATATTTTATGCAAATATTTTAAAATGCACGTTATATTTTGATCAGCAATGTTGTCAATTTACTTCAATTCATAAATTTTAATTTGCTGTAGTTAATGACATATTAGAGGGAATGACTTAACGTTGAAAACAGGTAAATTTTTCTTCTCTTCTGGACCTCGATAATGAAGGTTAGATTCAAGATTTCAAAGAGTTTCATTTCATTTGATAACTTAGTGCAAGTAACCGCTTCACCGCAGTACGGTAACTAAGGAATAAAAGCAACAGACGGCGGATCATGGCAATTTAAAATAAAAACACGGAGTGCTGGAAATACTCAAGATCCAGCAGCGGTTGTGGAGAAACAGTATTCTCATTTTCAGTCAAATTAAATTTGAAATGTTAACTGTTTATTTTCCACATATTCTGCTGACTTGCTGAGTATTTTGATTACAATTTATTATTTTAAGATAACTGTTGTTAGCTTTAGAATGTGCAAGTCACTGACAGGTACAAATCACTTGTGAGGTTTATATCTGCTATTAAAAATTTTGTTCCAAAATCTGTACCTTTTCATCTTCCAAATTGATTTAATTTTTAAAAAATCTTTTACAAAGCACTGATCCAGAGTCTCAAATGTTAAAAAGTTTGATGGCCCTTGCTTGTTCAAATTCTAAATTTTCTATTCAAAGATTGCAATCCTGAGATATTGAAATGTTCCCTCTTGTGTGAAATGCCTTAATCAAAAGACATTTTGATGTTAGCATAAAAAAATGGCAATGCCATTAGATATAAAGCAACTTGCAATTGAGGTATTGAGCTCTGAGGTTTTTTTTGTTCATTCATGGGATGTGGGCACTGTTGACTGAACCAGCATTTACTGCCCATCCCAAATAGCTGTGGAGTGGGTGAACTATCTTTCTGAACCACTGCACTCCTTGGGATGTAGGAAAACCCATAGAGTTGTTATAAAGGTAGTTGAAGAATTTTGACCCAATGTCACTAAAGAAATAATGATATAGTTCCAAGTCAGTATGGTGTTTGATTTGAGGGGGAACTCGAAGATGTTCCCATGCATCTGCCACCTTCTAGGTGGTAGAGGTCATGGGTTTGGAAGATGCTATTGAAGGAGCCTTTGTGTGTTAGTGCAGTGTATCCCATAGATGGCATACTGTAACTGTGCAATGATGGTGAAGGGAGTTAATGTTGGATCGGTTGCCAGTTGAGTGGGCTGCTTTGTTCTGGATGGTTTCTAGTTTCTTGAATGTTGCAGGAGCACCCAATCGGGCAAGTTGAGAGTAGCTCATCACGTTCCTGATTTCTGCCTTGTAAGGTGACAGATAGACTTTGAGGAGACAAAAAGTGAGTTCCTTGCCACAGAACTCCCAGCCTCTGACCTGTTCTGGGCTCCCCCATCATTGAGGATCAGGATACTTATGGAATCTCCTCCTCCAGTTAATTTTTTAATGTTTAATTTTCTGCCATCATTTCTGACCAGATGTGGCACATCAGCACAGTTTTGGTCTGATTTGTTGATTGTGGGGTTGCTTAGCCTAGTCTATCCCAAGCTGATTCCGCTGTTTGGCATGCGTGGAGTCCAATGGTGTAGTCACTTCCTCAGGTTGACACCTCATTTTTTGGTATGCCTGGTGTATCTCTTGGCATGTCTTCCTACAGTCATCATTGAACTAGTTACTTAACAGCTTTTGTGGACCAAACAATGGGAAACTAAATTTTATACTGGCACCAGAACCAGGTAGTGCAGTCACTTCATCATAATGTGTTGTTTCATATTAACAGTGATTTTGTGACATTGGAATTTTTCACTATAAACAGAACATCACTAAATCAGAGTTCACTGTAAACAATTTCCATTGCCTTCTGGAAAGATGTAATAACAAATTGTTACCGGTTACTCGCTTTCCCCAGTTTTCTTTCACTTGTTCAAAATGTGATGGGGTCCAATTTCAAGCCAGCAGTCTTCTGCTGCCTCACATGCAGCATTAAAAAAAAAAATAAGGCCAGATGCCTGAAATGACTAGTGGAGATTTTTGATGTTTGTTTTTGAGGCCTCAACTATTCACTGTATTCATTTATAACTTAGATGATGTGATAGAGAACCACATATCCAAAATTGCTGGTGTCACAAAGATTGGTAACTTATTGTAAGCAACGTGGACGGAATCATAAAATTACAGCGAAATGTTAATAGATTAAGTTAGTGGTATGGACTGTGGAAAATGAATGTGAATGTAAACAAATGTAAAGTTATTCACTTAGGACCTAAAAAGGATAGAACTAGGTACTTGCTAAATAGTGAAAATTTAAAAACAGTGGGTTCAAAGAGACATGGGGATTTATGTAGTTAGATTAATAAAACACTATGAACTGGTAATTAAATTAAACAGTTAATGGAATGCTGGCCTTTTTATGTAAAGGATTAGAATACAAGAGGTTAAAAATCATGCTTCAGTTAAGCAAAACTCTTGTTAAACTATTCCCAGAGTACTGGGCAGCGCAGCTTCAGAAGAATATTTTGATTTTAGAGGAATGCGGTATAGGTTTAAGGAATGGTACCTAGACTTCAAAAATTAAAATATGAAGTGAATTCAGACAAGCTCGGATTGTATTCCCTGGAATTTAAAACATTAAGGGGTACAAACAAGATTATAATTCACTTAGAGCCTGGCTTAAGACTTCTTGCTTTGACGTTGGATTGGTTCAGGCTGATTCTTCATGTTTATATGTGCAAGTCAGTTGGGAAGGTGATGGCCAAGCATTATTATTGGTAGACTATTAAAGCAGAAACCCAGGTAATGTCCTGGGACCCAGGGTTCAAATCGTGCCATGGCAGACAGTGTAATTTTATATTCGTAAAAAATCTGGAATTAAAAAACTAATGACGATCATGAAACAGTTGCTGATTGTCAGAAAAGCCAATCTGGCTCACTGATATACCTCAGGAAAGGAAACTGCTGTTGATATCTGGTCTGGCCTATATGTGACTGCAATGTGTGGTTGAAGTTACCTGCCCTCTGAGCAAATAGGGATGGGCAATAAATGCTGGCCTAGCCAGGGACACCCATAACCTGTGAATGAAAAGTGTTCCAAATGTATAGGAAATGGTGTAAATCTCGCAAGACTGGTGATGTATTAATCACATTCGTTTTTCACAGTTTCTTCACAGGCCCAGACTTGGCTGCCTGCAGGTAGCATGCTTGTTGTAAAATTCAAAAATTGTGGTCAAGTGAAATTGAATAGATTTCAGACGATGAAAAAGAGGCAGCAGAACAGGACATCAAATTTCTTATAACTATTAAAGGCTTAAAGGACACTTTTGTCACCACTTCATTGTTAATGGTTGTCAAAGGTGATCAGGGAAAAGGACTATGAAGTAATGGGTAAAAATGAAAAAAAGGGAGATCCAATGTGCAAGTGTGTATCCAGAGATTAGTAATGGAACAGCTCCACATGTAAATCCTGTGTTAAAATTAAAAACACCACTCCATTGCACCTATATGTTTGTTTTGACCGAGGTGGATATATGGTCGATCTGTAGCTGATTATTATTGTCAGTGATTGTGTCACCCTTGTTCTGATGGTCGCTGATGACCTTGATGATACCTCGTGGCTTTTGCTGCAAATACAATGGCTTGGAGGGTGTGGTCAGTCAGATAACACTGTTTGATGTTTACCTTCACGTCCCTTTCTCAGACAGCATCACTCAAAGTGCTGCAATCTTTCTGAAGAACAACTCCACAAAATCTGCAGAATTCATGAGTGACAGTGGGATGGAAAGCTAATCCATTTACTTTTAGTCTCTGTCGTGAACGGAAGCATGTAAGCCAATATGACAGGAGAGCTTAGGAGTAAAGCACTGCAGATGCTGGAATCTGAACTGTAAACAAAAAGATGCTGGAGATCACAGCGGGTCAGGCAGCATCCATGGAGAGAAAGCAAGCTAACATTTCAAGTCTAGGGTGACTCTTCATCAGGGCTCATGACAGGAGAACTTGCACTTTCACATGATGCCATAGTGCATTTTAATGCTCATTAGAACAGGCAGAAGACATCACACCTTAGTTTAATATTTCATATGAAAGGCACCACATCAAATAATTTGTGGCATTGGTCTAGATTGTGTTTAATCCTAGAAGGGGCTTTTATATCTAAACTGCTGATAATGCTGTCAGATAGGCTAATACATTGGCAGTGATCACGCTCTGATCAGTGGAAGAAATGATCTTGATCTTAATGTTTCACATGAAGTAATTTTCATACAGTGGACAAATATACTCCGTTTTATCTTGCTGAGCTGTGCCAATCCAAACTTTGTACTGAATGGAATAATACAAATCTGCTGATTTATTCTCACAGCTCACATTTTGTGCATTGAGTAAGAGTCAGAACTTCTTAAACAATCTCTTCACCTCACCTTTTAACTTTTTATGACCAAAACCTTGAATTGCCTTCAGTTGATATTCACATAAAAATATCCTGTTTAATGCTGTAGTTGTAAATTACAGTTACCACTGGTGAATAGTTGCCTAAGCAGTGGATGACTGTCTTCTGAGGAAAACTCCAAATATGGTTATGTATAGAGTACAGAATGCATTTCATAACTGGTAGCAATGACTTAAGTCACTAACGACTGCAACATTTTAGTACTTCATCATTCATAGCTGTTTTCCTTCTTCACACAAAACCTTTTTCAGTCGTTCTTTACAAAGCAAAATACTGACCTTCTCACAGTCTATCCCCTCAGTTTGTGACAGCAGTATGTGACAAATTAGATACTCCAGCATTCATCCTTAGAAATAAGTGATCACATTTTGTAGAAAAACAATGAAGAATCATAAATGCTTAAAGTATAAAGTATTACAACTATGACTAATTTTATTATAATTACTTGACAAATATCCTGGGATATTAAATATTAAATGAAATGTATTTCTTTATATATTAGCTTTTCATGTCACTATGGGCCCCCTCTTGTCTTGTTCTGCTATTTCAGATTTATCTAACAAAATGTAGGGCTGGATTTTGCTCTGGGAAGGCTGGAAACAGGTTGGGACTTTGTGAGTTCTTAACTCTGTCACAGGAGGAAGTGGTGCCTTGTTGTGATTTTGTGTTTAAGTGACCCGGCAACAGGTCTGTCATCTAGTTGACATGTCCAATCTGTCAACCTGAAGGGCCAATCAGCAACATTCCAGTCTCAGTAGGATCTGCTGGCTGTCGTGGGTAATGAAAGTAAGAGAGAGGTTGCTTCAAGATGGAAGAGCCATCTTTTTTGTTTCACAGCTAAATTAAAAGATGGTTTCTGCAGCCAGTACTGTGGGGGAGGGAGGGAAGGAGTGGCCTGTGACCGCTCCTGAAAATACAAGGAGGCAAGGATGGTCTCAAGGCTGTGTGCTGTCAACCCCTGTCCCAGTTGGCCTTCAAAAAATTTCAAGTGGCCTTCAGTGGATTTTTAAAATTGAGGGGTATAGATAAGGTGAATGGCAGGTATCTTTTCCCTGGGGTGGGGATTTCAAGAGTAGGGGCCATATTTTTAAGGTGAGAGAAGAAAGATTTTAAAAAGGACATGAGGGGCAACTTTTTTACACAGAGTGTGGTCCGAGTGTGGTATGAACTTCCAGAGGAAGCGGTGGATTCGGGTATAAGTTACAATGTTTAAAAAGCATTTGGATAAGTACATGAGTAAGGAAGGTTTGGAGGGATATGGGCCAAGTGCATGCAGGTGGGACTAGTTTATTTTGGGATTATGGCCAGTATGGACTGATTTGGGGGAAAGGGTCTATTTCCGTGCTGTATGATTCTATGGGCTGATTGACTACTTGTTACCCCCCCACGCCATCCAACTTTTTCAAAGATGGACCAAAGTTGGGCAATTAACACTCAACTTCCTCCAGTCTCAGCACTGGTGGGGGCGAAAATTCAATTTGTAATCTCTGTACTGTATTATTTTATGATATCACCAGAAAATGCGTTTTAAATGGGTATGTGTAAGTTAAAATAATATCTGATGTATTTACGATGACACCCATTACCCAACCTAATGTATTTCGGGGTTTTTTTTAGTATCTTATAGGTCCTTGTTGGTTTGAATCTGTTTCAACATTTTATTGTATTAGGTAATAGGAATTTTTTTTTCTATTTGGCAATGAATGCCAATGAATAATATAAAGACTGTGATTTTTAATTTTTTGTGCTTTTTTTAAACAGTTGACCGAAATAAGTAGGAACTGTTTTGAAACCCAGGGATTTACTAGGATGGCTGTACATTTTAAAAGCAAGGAATTTGAAACCTATCATGAGGCCTGTCTGTGCAGCTGTAGCTTCTAGCAACTGGAGCCAAAGGATGGTTAACAAATAAAGTTGATTGCTTTGTGGACTATGGACCAGTTATCAATGACAAAATTCCTCTGCCTGCCAACAGCTATGTGTTCAGCTGTTAGGTAATTGAACAGCCTGGGTTGTGAGCAGGACAGTGAGAAGCTACTTCTGTACAGAAGAGAAACTAACGGTCTGCAGCGGTCATCCCCGCCCCCCCCCCCCCCCCGCCTTTCTCTCCCTCTCTCTCTCTCTCTCTTCCCCCCCACCTCCATTCTCTGTAATAAGCCACTTTATACATGAAGAAAACCAGCTTCTCCTTCCTTTAGCAAGCTGGGACTTTGAATTGTGTAGAAACATTTCATAAGTGAAACAATCATCCTGCACTTCTTGCAAAACAATGGAAACATTCAGAAAAAGGAAAGTCAAGGAGAAACTTCCAGATGAGCAAGGACAAACCAAACAGATCTCAGGAACAAAGACTACAAAACAGATTTCCCAATTTTCTCTCCACCCATGTGTTCTTTTTCCTGTTTATGTTTGTATGTCTGTATGTATGGAAGGAGTTTGGAATTTATGTAATTTAGTTTAATTATTTACTATCTGTAATAAACAGTGATTTCTTATTAACTACAGAAATTTGCTCGATGCTTTCTATCAACCTGGGTCTGAGAATCGGGAAGTTTGGGGATTTTGGTATTTCACTTAAAACCTTTAAGTTTTATAATGACTCCAGGAATAGCAAGGCTTGATTTCCAGCACATTATTCCACTGAGTTGTGACAATAATAATGAAATGTTTGGATCAAATGTAATGCAACTGTGGGCTTTAGCCAGTAGAAATTATTTTGATGGTTTTGCAGCTTGATGTATATGACAACAGTTTATATAACTAATACCTTTCCTTATACTGAGTCAGTGAATTTATTGGTGGAATGTGCAGTGTTTGTGTAATAATCAAATTCCACCCTTTGAATTCTCTTGATAAACAATTAGTACCCTTTCAGGCACATATGGTCTAAGGTCTATTTTCAGTTTTAGACTCAGTCTATTCTGTTTAGTGTCGCAGTACACAATAGCATTTGCAAGCAGCGGAATAGCCTGCCCCTTTTCATCAGCTGAGCTGCCTATAGTGCTTTTCTGACTAGTCTGTTATACTTCCTCTTCTTCTCTTGATATGCTTTATTATCAACCTGTCCGTCTATATCAAGTACAAAAAGATCTGCTAGAGATACAGATGCCAAAGCCTCAGGTGACCAGGTCAATATACTTGGATGAGAAGTCATTGTAAATCAACCTGAAAGCTGTGTTCAGTGAAGAGAGGGTCTGATGTTTTCCTTCATTCAAGTATTGACCAGGCATCTTGATTCAGTTGCCGAATATTTGCACTCCAGTTTTTTCAGACTATTGATTTAAATTGCCACCATGAGCTTTTCTCAATGAGTTTCTGTGTAACCAGAGTTGCTCGAAGTCTAAAATCTGAAATGTCATTGCATACTTTAAACTGTAGTATGTAATTGAAAAGCTTAATATGGAATATCTATATCGACAGTTATATCAAGAGCAGGTCAGAAGTTGGATACTCCGTGATGAGTGGCTCACATGCTGACTTCACAAAGCCTCTCCACTCAACAATAAGCTTTTCGTGAACAGTGTGCCCACCAACTCACCTGAGCAAACACTGCCACAACAATACCTGAGCAACATACCAATAAGCTCAGCGGTAGTAGCAAAGTATTATTGCTGAGTGGCATTTTTGGGCTCAATGTCTATCCCTTCTAACACTGGTGCATTGTTCCCACATTATGCACTGTCCACAGGGTGCATTGTGAAAACATCCAAAGCTTACAATGAACATACCTTCCAACACCATCATCTCCAGGATCTTGGCCAAGTCACTCCAGTAGTGCAGAGAAAATTGTGCCATATGTATAACTGGCAGCTGATCTGATATTGCTACTATTGTAGCTTCTTCAAAGTTTTTATCAACTTGTTGATAAAAATAAAGTGCTACTTCCTTTCTCAAAAATTAGCCTCATTTTGAATGATGCAGTTGCTCCTGCTTTCTGCAGACAAGAGAATAGTTGCTGCACTCTTTATGTTCCATTTCCTAAAATCTCATCAGGGCAATAGTTTTAACACATCATTCAGAACATTACTCATAAAGCAATGAACTATGATGTGAACATGGCAAAGGTGTGGCAATTATTACCTTGAGCTGAACTGTCTTTAAGTGAAGTAAAGCTCTGAATGGATATACTTTCAACCATTTACTAATTTCTAGAAACCAGGTGCAGTGCACTCATATATATGTGACTTTAGTTTGAATGGTGCAGATTGTGTTCCATTGTACTTGGGTGTAAATAATTGCCTATTTCAGAAAAACTGAAATGCCACAATCACACAGATACAGACTGAATGTTCTTATAGCTGTATGATGTGCTATCTGGTTTCCCTTAAGGTATTATACCTTGATGATTATTTTAGCAAATGGTACTTAATTTATATGTATGGAAAACTGGTTGAATTCTTTCACTTGATTCTCCTTCCTGGATTTTGAGATGATCTGTGGCAATGTAGCCTGTTGTTTCCCTTGATCTCGCTCCTAACTTTGATTTGATTTGATTTATTGTAATCATATGTACCTAAGTACAGTGAAATGCTTTGTTTTGTGAGCAGTACAGGTAGATCATAGCAGACAAGGACATAGGGTGCTTAGACAGAGTGAGGTATACAGGTTACACTGCATAGGAAGTGCACAAAGCAAGGTCAATATTATTTGAAGTTAGAGAGGTACATTTAGCAGTCTAAAAACAGCAGGAAAGAAGCTGTTCTTGAACCTGTTGGTGTGTGTGTTCAAGCTTCTGTATCTTCTGACGGAAGAAGTTGGAGGAGAGCATTACCAGGGTGGGAGTGGTCTTTGATGATGTTGGCCAACTTTCCACAGCAGCGAGCTGTGTAAATAGAGTCCATGGATGGGAGGTTGGCTTCCGTGATGGTCCAAGCTGTGCACACAACTTTCTGTATTTTCTTGCAGTCCTGGGCAGAGGAGTTACCGTACCAGGCTGTTTTACACTTTGATAGGATGCTTTCTGTGGTGCATGTGTAAAAGTTGGTGAGGGTCCTTATGGACATGCCAAAGTTCCTAAGCCACCAAGGAAAAAGAGGCATTGTTGTGTCTTCTTGACCATTGCATCTACATGGGATGGTCCAGGACAGATTGTTGGTTATTGTCACTCCTAGGAACTTGACACTCTCTCGTCCTTCTCCACCTCACTTGTTGATGT
Organism: Rhincodon typus; assembly: GCF_021869965.1. Classification (NCBI taxonomy): domain Eukaryota; kingdom Metazoa; phylum Chordata; class Chondrichthyes; order Orectolobiformes; family Rhincodontidae; genus Rhincodon; species Rhincodon typus. Next base: position 18,870,921 of record NC_063347.1, read on the forward strand.
AGATGGGCCATGTTCTCCTCCTTTCTTCTGAAGTCAATGATCAGTTCTTTTATTTTGCTGACATTGAGAGAGAGGTTGTTAATCATTGCACCATGACACAAAGCATTCTATCTCCTTCCTGTACTCTGACTCGTCATTGTAAGTGGGTGACCAGTAAAGCCCTGCCCCCTCCATCCTCCACCCAACTTCCCCACAGCCCACCTTCAGTAAAGACATTTAAAGACAGCCACACTGATTCATTCAACCTCCTGAACAGATGATAAACAGTACACTAAAGGAATAGCTTTATCAACCAGACCAGTATCCCAAAGACCAACGGTCTAGTGAGTGCGTACAAATCTCACTCTATTTCAAAATTTGAATTCAAGTTTGTTTTAAAAAGAACTGGACGTAAAAATGACTGGGATTTCCAGAGCAACCATGGAAACTGTTAGTCAAACAACATCTATGGAAAGAGAAACAGAGTTGATATTTCAGGTCAGTCACCTGTTCATGAGATGTGGGCATGGGCTGGTAATAGTAAAATGGTAATTCTGTTGCTCAGTTTACAGATGCTGTCTGGCATGATTTCTTTTTCCTAGCATTTTCAATTTTGATTTTGAATTTGCTTTTAATATTTTGCTTTTGTATGAAATCTGTTGGTTTAGTCGTACCTTTTTTGGCATGAGCCCTGCTATTCTTATTCCATTGGCCTATATATGAATCATAAACATGGTTAACTCTAAACTGCTGTCTAAAGAGAGCAAGTAGGGATGGGAAATCAATGCTGGCCTTATTAGAAATGCAATCCTGAGATTGAATCTATAAAAAGGACTCCCCCAGATGTCTTTGAGACTGTGACCACAGGAATCACATAAGAGTAGAAAATAAAAAGACTCAAAAGTAACATCTGCTGGCATTTCTTCAGTCTGCTTATCTACAAATGCTTTTTAGGTCAGTGATCTGCAAAAAAAGATCGAGGTAATGGGAATAACTTTCCATGTGCTATTCAATATGATCAAATAAATCTATCCTTGCCCGCGAGAAGATGGATTGAAGAATTAATGTAGGAGTTTCAGTAAATCATTGTTCCTGTGTTGCTTGCCAGAAGCCTGTTCTCCAGTTAATTATAACTGTTTTTAAGCATTAAAATAAACCAAAGAACTGCAGATGCTGGTGATCTGAAACAAAAACAAAAAAATTGCTAGTGAAACTCAGCAGGTCTGGCAGTATCTGTGGGGAAAAAAGCAGAGCTAATGTTTCAAATCAGGTGACTTCTCATCAGAACCAGACTGATGAAGAGTCACTGGAATCATAAAATTAATTTTGTTTTCTTCTCAAGATGCTGCCAGACCTGCTGAGTTTCACCAGCAATTTTTTGTTTTTGTTTCAGATTTCTGTTTTTGTTTTTGAACATTCTTGGTTAAAGTCTTGTCATAATTTCCCAGCTATCTCACCCCTGCCCAGTACAGATGAGTAAGTATTCTGGACTGTTGCTGTCTGTGATTCTATTAAAGTGTTTAATTGTTACCTTTCCAGTCATGATTAACAAATGTGAAACAAACTCCAACAATAACCTGTCTGTGAGGAGCATTCCTGTCACTGTGTGACACAGCAGGCTGGGTATTTGGGGAGTTGGGAAGAATGTATCAGACTTTTAAAAATGGCACATGGGATCTGGTTGTTGAAGGCTCATCCCCATTTCTGATGCTTTCAGTTTGGAGGCTGGAGGCTAGAGATAGGGCAGACTTATACACAAAAAGTGGTAAGGCCAATTGAACTTAGTACTGAGTTCAAACAGGGTCTATTTTGGCCGTTTCAATAGCCTTAAACCATAGCATGGGAGTCACATATTGATGGAGTAGATGTGAAAGACCAATAATGTGTGTATCGCAATGGGAAGCATTTTAAATCTCCTGCCCTTTAAACTTGAAAAAATTAGACTGCAACTGTCAATGAGAGTTAAAAAAGAAATGTCTGCTGGCAGGCCATCAGGTGCAGGTGAGAAAATTCCATGCGCAGTTTCAATTTAACGTTGCCCAAGTGCTATTATTTTATCTTGCTATAAATGTTTGCCTGAGTTGGAAGAGTATTTCAGCAGGGGGTTATGGGGCCTCAGTTTGATTGGTAATTTAAAGAGGCTGTTAAGAGAGTAAGCATCTTTGTGGCTAGTGAATAGAGTTTTGTTTCATAAACACTTGAGATTGGAAGACTTTGAATTTGTTTCATGGGTGGAAGTTTTTCACTATCGAGTGTGTATAGGTGTGAACTGCATTGGATTGTTGCAAGTTTATTTTTTTTTCATCTTCACATGCCTCCTTAGGTCTGCACATGGTGGCTACTAATTGAGTGGCTATGATGTTTGCAGGGGGATACCAGCAAGGATGGGAATGGCTGTGCGTCATGCATGGCACATGGGAGACAGCATGAAAGTGTAAGGTTGTAAGGGATCTGGGTTTGGAGGCCTAACAGCTTCTAAAACAACTGGGATATAGTCCCAGATTTATATGTCCCAGTGTCTTGACAGTTCTCCAGAGAAATGAGGTGACTAATGTGCCCCTTTAGCTGCCAGTGATCTGCCTCCATGGTTGACAGGTTTAACTCTGATCCACCACTGCCTCTCCACAGTGAAAATGGGATCTAATGGGACCCTCTAAACCAAGACAGATCTGCTGAGTCAGGAAATATCCTGAGCCGAGCTATCTGCCTTGATAGCAAAAACCCAGCCCATGGAGTTCAATTAGCCCTGCTCACGTAAGGCAACCATGTCTTCATACTTAACAATGAAATATGGCTTAACTGGATAGATCTGGCCAAATTGTTAGTAAATTCATGGACAAATATGGGAAATATGCTCCCCCCATTGACACTCTGAATTCTTATTTAAAGGTTGCTGCAAGGGCTGGATAAAATTTGCTGATGAACTTGAGAATATCATTGACAAATTTTGCTCTTATCATAGAAAATGTAACATACGTAGTGCATGTTTTCAGGAGCACTATGAATAGCCTTTTACCAATGTCGATATAGGCATAGATCTTTCTTTGGCAAGTCATCTTTTTCCCAAAAGGTGGCAGCAAGTTTGAATTCTTCTGTCCTACCATTAGTTAGTGAACACTGAGAATATCAGGCACCTCATCCTGGGAATGCCTTAAGCCTGTAATTTCAGTTAATATGTTCCTGACTGTTGATGAGGTTGGCGTGTAGCCGAAAACAATTTGTAGCCTTCTGAAGGGCTAGTTTGCCCGATCTGGGTGGGGAAGGGGTGCAAATCTTTCTCCCTGAAGAATGCTGAGAATTTTTGACAAGCCAAAGTGAATTTTAGTCTTCTTAAATGCAGATGGTGTATTGGGCATTCTGAAAGATTTTTCTGCAGGAGGTTGCACTTTGGACTTGTCACCTCTTGTGAAACAGCAGACTCATAGAGGACCTTCTAACCTTTGAGGAAAGGCAATTGCTTGAGATGCACATCTGGAAATGTAGACAACTGCATTCTTATGCAAGATAGGTATACTCAGGATGGTCTCACATTCTCAAGTGTGGTTAGCACCAGTGGGCACTAGTGGATATGATCCTATTAAAAGTCCAAGAATCACAGGTGGTCATGGTTTATGGCCAGAGGGCTACTTATACTTTTCAATAATTCTGTCCAATTGAGTCGAGTATCACTTTGAATAACAAAGTTCTAAATTTAGTCCTCAGATTTGACAAGACCGAATCTATGTTCTTTCTCCTAACAGGAATAATTTTTGGCTCATTTGTCACCAGTTCTGTCAATGGTTTAGCTTCCATTTCTAGAACTGCCAGAGTTTGTAGGAAGGTACCCTCAATATGAAGACATCTCCACAAGGAATACATAGTGGTTAGTGATAATAAGAACTGTCGATGCTGGAGTCAGAGATAACACAGTGTGGAGCTGGAGGAGCACAGCAGGTCAGGCAGTATCAGAGGAGCAGGAAATGTCAACTTTCCTGCTCCTCTGATGCTGTCTGACCAGCTGTGTTCCTCCAGCTCCACACTGTGTTATCTCTTACATATCATGGTTACTTTTAATGATATGGATATAAGATCCATCCGAGCTGCACTTTGGTGCAATTAACACATCCTCCTTGCCATTATCAATCAAGATCATGAAGATTAAGAGGTTAAATACACCCAACAGGCTTAACTTTATGCAAAATAAATAATAAAATAATTAGTTTCAGTTCCAGCTGAGTGCAATTGCAATGGACACAACTCATGGAATGAAAATTGAAATTTAGATGAAAAAAAACCAAAACTAGCCATAGCCTTTTAATGGAGAGATGTTGTTCCTTCCTCCCTTAGTAACTTTTTATATATGTGTGCGCATATTTTAAATATTACATTGATGGATTGACAAATTGTCATTTTGAAAGGTGCTAAACTTTACTGGCTAAATTTAGAAGGAATTCTACTTTTGTGTTTGTCACTTTTTTAAATGGAGAAAAGAAATCTATGTCTGCAAGTGACACTGGAGTGTTTAAACAGTTTGAGCATAGAGAAGGCTGTCTTTATATCACAGATAAAAACAAAATATTATTTACCTTCCTTGATTCCTGTAAGAAGACAACTTTCTGCCTGCTTCTCTGCAGCTCTTGAAGCACTGTTGACTGAACATGTGTGGTGGTAGAAACAGATAACATTTTGGGTCAGTGACATTTTGTCAGATTGTAGATGTCCAGTTTCCATAGTGGTTTAGTTTTGTACCAATTTTACTGATCTAGATGATCAAATTGTAGTGTCTTCAAGCTTTACTGGACAAAACTCTAAAATCAGTACGTGTGTAGAACAAAGTGTGTTTCATACTCAGTAGGGACAATGATGCACATCACCATCTCAAACAGCACTGTCTCTCCTTTCTGTTCTGCCGCATTACACAAAGTCCTGTATATATTCAACTTCTGACTTGCCTTTCCCAGAGGTGCAAAGAATTACAACTGCACATTCCCACAGTCTGGTCTCTTTGGATGATTAGGTGGGAGTTGGGTGATGCAAATCTGCTGAGAGGGTTTTAAAGGATGAATGGTTCTCCCATGGAAACAAAATGAATCTTGCAAAAATGGGGGAGGAAGCAAGCAGAAACTATGGAAGGTTGTACACTGAAAACAGAGAGACAACCAATTTGTGTCCTGTATTTTGGAGAAGTAGGCAGTTTTAGCTGGAGAGGCTGAGGGTTGATGCTACTTGGGATTCTTGAGCTAGTTCTACCAATGAACAGTCATACTGATGGTAAATCTTGTGGACATTTTCTAATCAACCTGTTCAGAGACACTACTACACATGTCTGGAACCCTTGTGTGCTTGAGTTCTTTGTGATCTCTGATAGGGAGTAGGGTAGAAATTGTCTTGGATTTGATTGGAGGGAAACTACCCGTGACAAACGGCATGCGGAATTGTGAATGGGGTTTGTAGTCACTGAATACCTGTACGGTTTTCCATGGTTTTTGGTTCCTGTTTGCATTTTCAATAAAATTTGGAAAACAAACAAGCCAAAGCTTCAGTAAAGATCTTAGCAGGTGTTACCTGGATCATAAAACTAGAGAGGTGGGGGAAGGGAAACTCTGCTATTTTGGGATAGTTCACATGACATGGAGATCTTGCATCTGTGTGATTTTACAAGTTAGTTGAAATAGGTAATTAAGGAATCACTGTAATAATATGGTATAAATATAAAGTTGCATGGCAGGGAATAGAATGTGTTGACTTTTACATACCTATGATTACTTAGCCTACTTTTCAAAATATAGGCACACTAAATGGTCACTGTTCAAAGACTTTTAGCCATGTACTTTAATAGCTATCCATGTCCCAATGCAACACTAATAATCGCATCTGCACATGCCAAGAATAAACAAACTGAAAAGCTAAAATCCTCTTTGATAATATGACAAGCAGAAATTTTGCTTATTCACAATGTCCAGGGGTTATATTAGCTCATACAAACAAAGAAATTTTGGTAGCAATCCAAATATCTACCAGATTTCTTGGATGCCATTTTAAGTCCCAATAATGTATTATAAAGTGGAAAAAGTTGAAGGTAGGGATTGATCTTTAACGGAAAATTAAGTGTAAGGGTTAGTTCATGAATTGAACGTGTGATATGTTGCTTAAATCATCCTGATGCAATTCATTCAGTTAAAAGGATCTGACTCCCACAGCAAATGTATTCCAATTGTGACCTTTAGCCATTTCCATGACATTTTGCGACAGTTTCATTAAATTGTAAACTTTTTTTTATTAAACCAAATGCTGCAACTAATTTGTGATCCAATGAAGGAATCTGGATTAAAAGGGATTTCTCCAAAACACATGGGGGGAGTGAAGTTTTACAAATATAAGTTTAATAACGGATTACAACACTCTTTGTAAAGATGGTTTAAATTAAAGTTCTGCTGTGAATTAAGGCTCTGTGTGGGATATTTCTGTTTTATTTCCAGTAATTTCAACTCCACCAATAAAATTCATTTTATGCCTGATTTTCCATATGTTTAACACAGGCACAGGACTGAATTTTTAGGTACCCTCCCTCCAATGAAGTTAGGGATACCATTCCCAATGTCTGGCTGATTCAGGTTCAGAGCCACTGAAGATTTCCCACTCCCCATTACCGAGAGCCTTGTCAAGAAAGGATTAAGGAGGCTGTCAGGATTTTTGAGTCAGCATCTAATTCACTGAGGTGACAGAGACCAGGCTTACTGCTTGGATGCAGAAGTGGCAGCTCCACTTCCACTTCTTCCCTGATTGTGTGTGGATGCAGACAAAAATTATTCTTTAGAGGGTCTGTCTTCACCACAGTGGTGGCCCATCTCGTTATATTTTGTAACTAAAGTTTTTAAAAAAAATAGCTGCAAAGTCGTCATCTTGTTGAAAGACCCACTCAGCTACCTGCAGCTGGATGCTTTTCAGAAACTGGAAGACTTCTGATTGGCTCTTCAACTTCGAGGGCCCAACCACTGCCCTTAATTGGACAGGAAATGTCCATGCCAATTAAAGGGGCATTGCAATCAGACTTCCAGGTCAGTGTTTGTTGTTCCCTGGGGTGTGGTTTTGGGTTACAGAAACAGTCCTGGCTCCGACCACGGAGGTCAAAATTCAGTCCATAGAATTAGGCATTGGTGTGCAAGACCTTATACTTTGGTGGTAGGAGTGCTTGTTTCTATTTGAATGCACAACTGCATTAATTCAGATGTAAGGGAATGAAGACGTGCTAAATTGGCAGCCATTTTATTGAAGCATAGAGAAGGATGGCAGGCAGAATCTGAATTCCTCTCAAAATGTAAAATTTTAGTTAACTTCCCTGATTTTGGGGGCAAGAGTTTTCTTCTGTCATTGTATTTTGATCTATTTAGGCAGGAGTCTTCCTTTTCATAAAGTACTTACCTAAACAAAACAGGTGTTAGTACACGTTAAGGTTTACCACCTGATCGGTTTGTTGGTGTTCATATTTATTGTTGCCCCCTCTCAACATGTGCTTGTAGACTTATTACTAACTATTATCCTAAGTGAAAGTACAAATTAAATCAAACCGTGAAAATTAATTACCATAATACTGGCATTGTCCTGTGGGCCACCTGCAGTCCCTGAGCTTTGGCAGTCTGCTCCTCACTGCAAAGCAAAAAATAACTATATGTAGAACTGCTTACTGATGACTCGACAGTACCTTCACCAGGACATCAATTCATGTCATGCCGGCAACTTCAAATATATATTTGAATTAATGTCTATATGAATGCCTCTTTTGCCAGCTTGTCACAGTTTTCTTAGCTTACCAGGGTTATATTACTGGGAACCGGCCTAATTTTGTAAAGTGCATCATTGATATGTGTTTATGATGGCCTTAGGCAAGGTAATTGTTATTTAATAACACCAAATATTAAACTCCTTGTGTTCTTTCATGTATCAGTGCATCTTATTTGATTTAAACAGACTACAAAAGGGTGCCCTTGTAGCTTTTGGTATGAAAAGTCTGATTCTTGACTTCTCTTTCTTATATTTTTTTTGTTTCAGTGGTCGAAAACCTTTTGATATATGGCATTGGATTCTTATTGCTTACCAAGCTGAGCTAAAGAGGGGCTTATTATTTATCAGTGACAAAACCATTTCAAAGCTTAGTACTTCAACGTTTCAGCAACCTATCCATCAGTGCCTTTGATTTAGAAACTTTGTTCATACACTTTGCTTGAAAAACCCAACATTTAAATGTAACTCTGTTTCAAATCCTTTCCGTGGGAGAAAAGCTCAAGATTTCTTGCAACTTAACAGCACGAGAGCTCTATAAATTGTAATCACCGATCGTATGAAAATTTTGCTTGCGTATTTTTATTTTTATACCGGCGTAACAGTAGCAGTGGTGACTGTTTCAGCTACAGTGCAATTGGCATTGCTGCAGTTATTGAATTAAAATGCAACAGTATATGATGGAGATGTTGATGGTAAAACAGGTCACGTTTCGTGCAGAGGAGGACAATAGGATTCAACGTGATTGAAATAGCATCTGCAGGGATGAGAGAGTGTTAATATGTAGATATAGAGAGCAAAGTAAGACATTCCTACTTCAGTAAAATCACTTTTTTTTTGATCTAATGTTTATTTTTAACTCTGAGTAATTGTACTGAAAATAATACGGTTTTAATTTTATACACATTGTTAACACAAGTAATATGGTTTTTACCAAATGTTGTCCAGCTTTTTTGTTTCAGTTGTTCAACATCTTTTTGAACCACAATAATGTATTGTAGTTTTCCTTGTTGCCTGACAGTGTACATTTTACATTGACTAATGATTGCTATGGCTGCAGCTATATATAACCATTATTTGCAAACTAACTGCTGAAAGCACCCATCCATTATATAGCCCTTTTGAAAACCTGAAGTAGATTAGGGAATGATAGTTAAATTTCATCTGTCTGCCCTTATGATTTCAGACTATAGATGTACATATATGTACACATACCTACAGTTATTTTCTTTTCACTTGAGCATTGTAATGAGGAGTGTGTGTTGTAGAAATATGTTGGTTTGTAATCAAGTCACCAAAAGTGAAATGTTTATTTTATCTCCTTGTAAACATCCTCTGCACCCCATCCATTCAGTAATGCTGTTGATGTAATGTTGACTGAGATTATTAGAGGTTGGGGGTAGGTGGAGGGGGGCAGGAGCAGGGTGTACAGGTTGGTGGGATGAGGTAGGGGCTATATTCGGCTGTATGCCAGGCTAGCTGATTGCCTGATTTTCATTCAAGATTCCCCCAGCTTACAATCTAGACTGTGAAATTGAAAAATTAGCCTTGTCTGTCTTTATACATTGCTCAACAAATCTGTAGATGAATGAAGAGAAGTGAGAACGAAGAAGTGGGTTATTGCAAGGCTGTACATTTTTCACAAAGTTTAATTTTGTGTAGTAAATCAGCCCTGAAACTTAGCAAACCTTGGACACCTGATGTCATGCATCGAGCTCTCCAAAAATCAATGTCAATACCTTCGAAGCAAATCACCTAGCAAAGGGATGAAAATTTACAAACAGAAAAATCTTTTGAAACAAATATATGTTCTGCCATTTTTGCTTCCATTAAAATAAGACCTAGTTTCTAAACTTCCAGCCTGAAATGATCCTCTGAACTGTTGTTGCTTTATCACAAGATAGTGTCATATATCAAACAAGGCATGAAATCCATCTCTACTTATACATTTGTACATACAGTAAAATAATCTGTTCCAGACTACCTTTCCATTAAAATGGTGTATCCAACATCGCAAAATGCACTGTTTTCTTTAATGGCAAAAGAACAGTAGCCTAGAAATTACCGTTATGATGTTGGCTGAGCAGTAACTGACATATTCATCAGACATTCCTCTCCAATTTAATTTAGGATCTAGCAATCATATTTTAAATGGGTTTTTCCTCTTCTAAAACAATTCCCTTTTGGAAAAGGACTAAATATGGCCCATCTAATATCAAAAAGGAATACTGAATTAAGTTGATAATTCAGGAGATAACCTTTTACATACAACAAATAAAACATTTTTGGAACAAGTTACCAAAATTGGCCATTGAAGCATACAATTTAAATGGACTCAAGTGATAACAGGGATTTAGTATGGAGATTTGGGTTTGAGGGACATGGAAGGGTTTGTTGATCTAAATAGTGTCTCCATGTTGTTATTATTATTTGAATGTCTTCTGAAGGCACTTTTAGCCTATCCTGCTGGAGAGGAAACTGACTGTAAGGTATGTTTAATGGAAAGCAAATTTGAGAGGATGTACAACACACCTGATGCTATTTGTTTACTACTCCACTGGAATTGGTTAAAATTATTCCTGAGAGATTGTGTTTCCAACTTTATAATTGTTCAGAAAAGAATACCAACTCAATGAAACGTCATTTTTTTTACTGACTGTGTGGGACGTACTGCTCTCATCTGGTTCCATTTATTATCTACCTTAATCGTAGCCAGAGTAATATCTGTAATTCCTACTTTTGCTACTCCAGCATCATTGCCTCAGGAGTCCTACAAGAATCTATTCTCAAAGCCCTTCTATTTCTCATTTGTCTGCTGCCTCTCTGTGACAAAGCACAGTGTCAGTCCTAGGCAAACTGTGAATGTCAACTGCGCATCTCAATGCAGCTCATCAGTTGAGGCTTAGCCAATTTCAATCAATGCTAAATCTCAATGGTAAGTTAGGGGTGGGAGGAAAGAGAAGGAGATCATCAAGATCGGCAGCAGCCTGCAATTCACTTATGGAGACAGTAAAAGCACATTGATTGCCAGAGGTTTCTGAGTTGGGGACTTATCCAATTTGGCACAAGCTTGAATGCTAGAGTGTCTGCCCTGTTAGATAGGTTAACATTGTGCCCATTTTATGCCTGGAAATGAATGCACCAATGTTGAACATAGACCCCAATATTCACCACCATATTCAGAAGAGTGGCTCAGCAGCAGTATTACTGATCGGGCTGGTCAAGTCCTAAAGGACACAGCTGCTGGACTGGGTCTGCGGTAGGTGGTGAGGGAACCAACAAAAGGGAAAAACATACTTGGCGTCATCCTTACCAATCTGCCAGCCGCAGTTGAATCTGTCCATGACAGGATCGGTAAGAGTTACCATTCCACAGTCCTTGTGGAGATGAAGTCCCGTCTTCATATTGAGAATAACTTTCAGCGTGTTGTGTGCCATCACTGTGCTAAATGGGACAGACTTTGCACAGAAGGGCAACCCAAGACAGGATATCCATGAGATGCTGTGGGCCATCAACAGGAGCAGAATTGTACTCTAGCACGATCTGTAACCTCATGGCCCGGCATATCCCCCACTCAACCATTACCAGCAAGCCAGGGGATCAACCCTGGTTCAATGGGGAGTGCAGGAGGGTATGCCAGGAGCAGCACCAGGCGTACCCGAAGATGAGGTATCAACCTGGTGAAGCCACCAAACAGGACTACTTGCATGCCAAACAGAAAAGCAGCAAGTGATAGACAGAGCTAAGCAATCCCACAACCAACAGATCAGATTTGAGTTCTGCGGTTCTGCCACATCCATTCAGATCGTGAATGGTGTTGGACAATTAAACAACTCACTGGAGGAGGAGGCTCCACAAATATCCCCATCCTCAAAGACGGAAGAGTCCAGCACATCAGTGCAAAAGGTAAGGCTGAAGCATTCACAGCAATCTTCAACCAGAAGCGCCAAATGGATGATCCATCTCTGCCTCCTCCAGTAGTCCCTCGCATTACAGATACCAGTCTTCAGCCAATTCAATTCACTCCACGTGATATCAAGAAACAGTTGGAGACACTGGATACTGCAAAGGCTACAGGCCCTGACAACATTCCGGCAATAGTACTGAAGACTTGTGCCCCAGAACTTGCTGCTCCCCTAGCCAAGCTGTTCCAGTATAGTTACAACACTGGTATCTACCCGGCAATGTGGAAAATTGCTCAAGTATCTGCTGTACACAAAAAGCAGGACAAACCCAACTCGTCTAATTATCACCCCATCAGTCTCCTCTTGATCATCAGTAAAGTGATGGAAGGTGTCATCAACAGTGCTATCAAAGCAGCACCTGCTCAGTGACGCCCAGTTTGGGTTCCACCAGGACCACTCAGCTCCTGACCTCATTACAGCCTTGGTTCAAACATGGACAAAAGAGCTGAATTTCAGAGGTGAGGTGAGAGTGATAGCCCTTGATATCAATGCTGCTTTTGACCACGTGTGGTATCAAGGAGCCCTAGCAAAACTGGAATCAATGGGTTTTAGGGGGCAAACTCTCCAGTGGTTGAAGTCAAAACTGACACATAGGAAGATGGTCGTAGTTGTTGGAGGCCAATTATCTCCGCTCCAGGACATCTCTGCAGGAGCTCCTCAGGGTAGTGTCCTAGGCCCAACCATCTTCAGCTGCTTCATCCATGACCTTCCCTCCATCATAAGGTCAGAATTGGGGATGTTCACCGATGATTGCACAATTTTCAGCACCATTTGTGACTCCTCAGATACTGAAGCAGTCCATGTTCAAATGCAACAAGGCCTGGGCAGTATCCAGCCTTGGGCTGGCAAGTGGCAAGTGACATTCCCGCTACACAAATGCCAGGCTATGACAATCACCAATAAGAGACAATCTAATCACCATCCCTTGACATTCAATGGTATTACCGTCACTGAATCCCCCATTATCAACATCCTGGAGTTATCCTTGACCAGAAACTGAACTGGACTCACCACATGAACACAGTGGCTATAAGAGCAGGCCAGAAACTAGGAATACTGTGGCGAGTAACTCACCTCCTGACTCCTCAAAGCCTGTCCACTGTCTACAAGACATAAGTCAGGACTGTGATGGAATACTCCCCACTTGCCTGGATGAGTGCAGCCCCTACAACACTCAAGAAGCTTGACACCATCCAGGACAAAGCAGCCTGCTTGATTGACACTACACCCACAAGCATCCACTCCCTCCACCACCGACACTCAGTAACAGCAGTGTGTACTGTCTACAAAGATGCACTGCACAAATTCACCAAAGATCCTCAGACAGCACCTTCCAAACCCATGACCACTTCCATCCAGAAGGACAAGTGCAGCAGGCATATGGGAAGACCACCATCTGCAAGTTTTCCCCTCCAAGTCACTCACCATCCTGACTTGGAAATATATTGCCGTTCCTTCACTGGAATTCCCTTCCTAATAGCATTGTGGGTCAACCCACAGTAGGAGGACTGCAGCAGTTCAAGAAGGCAGCTCACCACCACCTTCTCAAGGGCAACTAGGGATGGGCAAGAAATGCTGGCCAGCCAGCGACGCCCACATCCCGTAAATGAATAGAGAAAAAAAATTCTTTGGGCCGCTTTGTTAGCTGCTTTATCTATGCCATGCACCAACTATGACTGAACTGGACTGACTATATTTGAATCTACCCTGTTCTGCTCAGTTGACTGCTGAGACACACATGGAAGATTCTGGTGACATACCATCAGTTGGGAAATGTCGAGCTACACTTGAATGTTCCTGATGGTGGCACGATGCAGATGGTTAACACAGTACTGTGGGGGAATACAGTTGCAAAGTCATGTCCTACATTTTGCAGTGCTGTAGTTGCTCCCAGTCCACAGCCTATTTTTAACTAAAAATTAGGTTACCTTCATATCACTTTCACAATGTCGGGGAAGTAACTTTAGCCACTGCACCAATAGATACTTCTGTCCTCAAAATGGGTCATTCTGGCCAGTTACTTATAGAAATATGGCAGTAAATTTATCCATGCAATGAAATATTTAGTTTTACTTTTACTATGTGGAAACACAAGTTATTGCATGAGTCTTCATTGTTTCCCATTCAAAAAACTTGTAATAGCAGGGAGAAACACAATGGGCCATGTCCCATCTCAGTTGAATAAGGAGGTGGGTAGGAGATGAAAATACTAGTATCGACTGGTTTCACAATACCATTGTTTTCCACCACAGCACAGGTGAGACGGACATGTGATACCGCCTGATCCATTACAAAGGCCAATTAACGTGGTTCAGGAATGCTTGAGGGTGTTAAGGGACATGTTGTGATTTGTTCAGGGGTGCTTGAGCTGCATGTGCTGTCTGGGACAGACCTGTTGATTTGAGGTCTGTATATGTAGCTGACGAGTTAGTCATAACTGTCCCAGGGAGTTAGCTGCGTCTCAGAAAGGGTGAATATTGCAGAGGGGTCTCGAGCATTGGAATACAAATATCATTGACTCGGACAAGGTTCTGGGGAGGGTGGGCAGCAAACGCATGAGCAATGCAGGACGTTGTCACGCTTCTGGAATCACAGTGCCATTGGAGGGTAGGCTGCCAAACACAGCTGAGGAGCGAGCTAAGTACAAGGAAGGTTGCAGCTGGCAATGGAAGCTGGACTCAAATTTTGGGTCCAGTGGCATTGAGGAGCAGGCAGGGCAGAAGCCTGGGCATCAGGAGAGCAGTGGTGAGGGACAAGAGGTAGGAAGGCAATAGAGGGGGACACCCTCAGCATAAGATCTGCTGGTGTAGAAGTAGATAACAAAGAATCAGTGCTTCAGGAAATTGTGATGCTCCATGGATTTGGCGACACGGATATGTGCAGCACTACTTGCTATACTTAGGCAGCATCAGTCCAACTCACTGTTATTTTGGGATTCTTCCAAGTGTCATCTATGAATCTTGGTGACAAATGACTCACAAATGACTGCACACCACTGCATCTTGCAGCTCACTGATGTTTGATTTGCCAGAGCTGAATAGTATTCAATTGCAGACATATGAACATAAGGAATAGATCCAAGTGTTGATCTTCCAGCCCTTTGAGTCTGTTTTACTATATGCTGTGAGCTGTATGATTGAGTCGTGTGGTGTCATCTAGCGAAGAATGTGGCCTCTTCTCTCATATGGTCTCACCATGGCACAGGCAACATATCTGAGCACGCTGAATGGCTCTTTCAAGTGGCAATGGTAAACTGTTTAGTCCATGTTTTGCTCTTTTTCTGTGGTTCAACAATTGTACATTTTTATGCACATTGGATGCTTTGACTGCACCTCCCAGAGAATCATTTTGTGAAACTTTTCATCTTTCCAGCAAGTTCAGCATAAAGAGTTCATGTGGTTCATTGGTTTAAATTGTGCAGCATAACATGAGACTCAAGCTCCCCAGCTGGTAGCTGGACATCTCCTCATTGTGTCTCAGAGAAAAAAAAAGTGTCATTCTTGCCATTAATTGTGATAGGTTTGTTTTGCAGTGGCAGGTAAAAGCAGATGTGGTACAATGGGTCACTGCTCTGTGATGCATGGGCAAAAATCTCTGAAAACCAAACGTCTGAACAGAGCCTTCTTTCCAGTGAGTCCTAAGACCCTGCATCTGTGTGCAACTGAATGGGAGTGTCTCTCTCCTCTCTCCTCTGGGGAGACTGCTCACAACTGCCTCTGCCTTGGACACCTTTCCTCCACTTCAGTGCAGTGCTCCTCACCCAGTGTTACCCAATCTAACTCAAGGTGACTCTATCTATGCTGGTGGAGGGTAGACTTCTAAAGAGCAATTGTGCTTCCTGTGAGCTCTGCTGTCACTCCAGTTGGCTGGGAACTGTTGAGGGAACAGACTATGAGAACCAGCCTTGGCAAGCAGACATCGCTGTAGGTTTCCTAACACAATGTTGTTTTCAGTTTGCCTTGCCCGACTTGGTCATGGCTCTGATTCCTGTCAGTTCCATAGTTCTGTCCTCCACGGCTGTGATCAGGTGAAGGCATGAAACTGCTGGCCTGTTCTTTGACATTATTAACCCATTTCTCCTGTAAGGATATAAGAGAACACCTTCAGGCACCGCTGTCCTCTATGGTCAAAATCATATTCTCCTATTTGTTTCAATGATGGTAGGTGCTCAGAAGCCCTGTGACCCTAAGCTGTTATGAATTGTCAGTAAGTATGCTAGCTACACACTTCTCTCATGTTCAGGAGCGGCCTCAGCTAATGTTTCTACACTGTCACTAATTTCCAGCGGTTTGCCTTGACGATTGGGGGTTGTATTCAGAGGTTGCTGGGCCTTCTGACAATGGATGCAAATTAATGCACCACACTGCTCCTTGCTGACTGTGTCAGCTATCTCCATTCAACCCTGCCTTGCTGGTTTGTGGCTGCCTTCTGATACCCTCCCAGAACTGGACCCTCCTCTTCCCCCTATTCCACACCAGTTTGGCAGTGAGGAGCTGCCCTGTCACAGATTCCAAGCGTCTGACTCTCTCCAAGATGTTCTTGGATTCAAAGTTTCTCTGCTCTTCCGATTTGAAGATAAAGCACTAAAACAGCAGCCTTAACAACTGCTTTTTAAATCAGGTCCACACTTGAACAGTACTGTCTCCTTTTCCACCCACTGTGTCCCTTAATTTCCTGTCAGACTGGTTTCCATGCCAATTCAGGGGACAACCTTATGAAGCGAGAGATGCCACTGCCAGGGAGACCCAGAAAGTCCAAATTTCCACTTTCTGCTCCATTGTTCAGTGTCTCAGGAACATCTATATCAGAGTCTCATCTGGATCATATTGAAATATCTTATTTGATGCTCACCTCAGAAACACATGTCTTTTAAAGCGTTGCAGTTTTGCATTGAAATGAACAAAACTATAACTTTTAATAACATTCATTGTATAATTATGCCTGGGTTTATTCAGAACCAAAAGATAGAAATTTCAATGGTGAACATTTATATATGAACTCTTACATTATAGCCTTGTAACTGTTAATCTGACCATTGTAAACTGATGAATGCCTGAGTAAGATTAGCATAGGTACAAATGTAGATTGAGCATATTCAATCTTTGTGCATGAATTTTGCTGAATTGAAGCTTTGAAATTAGTTTCCCATTTTTGTTCATCTTGAACGAAAGCAAGTATAGCTTTGAATCTAATTTCAGTAAAATTAACCTTGTATTAGGTGGAGCTGCTCCCTTCACATATAGATTGAAAAAGAAAATGATTGGGAACCAGGTGAAATATCTAGAACAGTGTCTCGTAACTATTTTTTTCTTCTAAGGTAACTTATATTTAGGTGACCTATTTTTTTGGTTCAGCTCCCTTTTGATTCATTAGCTTTGTCTTCCAAATTTGGCCACTCATTCATACTTAATATATTGCCTGGAATTTTAAAATAACAGAAATATCTCAGTCATGCTGCAGTACTTGACAGTGTTCAAATAATTATCTAAAAAACAAAAAAATGAAGTGTACTGAATATTATTTCAAATCGAGGAATTATTTGAGATCATGATATTTGTACAGATGTGGAGAATAACGTTTAGGAACAACAAAAGTTTAGAGTGTATATGAATGTTTCCAACTGTCTATAGCTTCAGTATGGTGACAGAACCTGATATTTGTACCCAGACCACCTGCAAATAACATACTTTGGAAATCCCAGTCTTATGTTATATGCCTCACGTACATTTAGAAATGCTCTTGAATTATAGTTTTGGATTTTGTTCAAGCTTTATCCGAAAAAGTACAGTTTTAAGCTTGGGTAGTTTATGTAGCTATCTCAGTGCTTTGTCAATAAGTCTAACTCAGAGGATTTACACAAGCCTTATGGGAAGTCATGTAATAAAAGCAATTATTACTAACATTAAGGATTTATCTATCCTTTGGAGTACCCAGATTCTGAGTAACCTGTTGAACAATGGATCTACTGGAGTGAGAACCATCCAAAGCAATGACATGTACCTGTGCGGCAAACATAATCTGTAAAAAGATATCACAGTATGGAGCTGGAGGAACATAGCAGACCAGGCAGCATCAGAGGAGCAGGAAAGCTGACGTTTCGGGCTGGGACCCTTCTTCAGAAAATTTTCAGAAACATCAGCTTTCCTGCTTCTCTGATGCTACCTGGCCTGCTGTGTTCCTCCAGCTCCACACTGTGTTATCTCAGACTCCAGCATCGGCAGTTCTTACTATCTCATAATCTGTTAAAAGCCCTCTATATAGATCTTTCAGAAGATGCTTTTCTTGGTAACAACAAAAAGCACATGGAGAAAGTTTAATCTACAGAATGATCATGAACAATGCAGTTTCTGTGTGAATACTTTAACGAATATTCGTGTCAAGAAATGCCTTTATTATCTCTGACCAGGTAATTTTGTGCTGGCATGAATGCTTCAAATACTGGGCTCAAACATTTTCCTGTGTGAACATAGAAGAGGGGATGATGATTCTGTTGGACAGTAATGGAGATGCAATGCCCAAAAAACTGCAGTACAGCACTTATTACTCTGTTCTTGGCTGAGATTATTTTGATAGCGTGCTTTACAGGATGCCCTGATCACCCACTTATTTCAGATGTGAATACAATACGAGTTTGGGGCCATAAGGTGTAAGTAGGACCTTGATTTCCATTTTGAGAGACGGCTATGTATTCACCCGTCAGTTCTAATTATTGGATCAGCTGCAGGACCAGAAACAGCAAGTTTAAAATTAATTTTGAGCTCCTTTGGATTCCATAAGAATAATGTGATCTGCAGCTGCCTGGGATTTACCTCATTCCATGATCACAACTTCTCCCCCTCACTTTTACCCTCACACTGTCTTCCCCCTTCATCTCAAATACCCAATTTGCTGCTGGCTGCACTACCCATTATTGCACTGCTTCAGAGTTGACAAGCTGTAACAGATTTATTTATTTAATTGATTAATTGTTCATGAGATCACATACTAAGCAGGTGTTGAAGTATCTATGGAGAAACAGCGAATATTTCAGACCTGTGATTGTTCATCAGAACTCCTTTCTTCAGTTTTCCATAATTTCAGTTCTGATGAAAGGCTGAGTTCAAATCTCGTCATTGTACGGAAACGAATTAAAAAGTTTGGTAATCTATTTAATAAATATAGAATAAAAAGCTATTAGCAGTAGTGGTGTTCATGTAACTAGCGGGTTGTTGTAAAAATCTATCTACTTCCTATATGACCTTTAGGGAATGAAATCTGCACTTCTTACCCTGTCTGGCCAAATCTGGCTCCTTACCAAAGTGATTAATCCTTAACTACGCCTCCTGAATTGGCTTAGCAAGCCACTCAATTATGTACAAGTAATATACAGCATCCTTTGAAAGCCAGTGACATTTCACATTGTTGAACAATGCTTGTGGTGTAGTGGTAATTCCAGGAATGAGAAATGTTAGAGTTACAATGTAGAAAATGGCTATACAGGCCATCAAGTCCATGCTGCCACATTGTAAGCAACCTAATCACTCCCATTCCTCCTAGTCTGTAGCCTGACAAGTTTATTTCCCTTGTGTGCCTAAAGAAATTCTTTTTGAAACCACCCTTTTATTTGTAGGCACCAGGCGTCATTTTTATTACCACTCACTGTATAAATAAGTTCTTCCTCACATCCCCACTGTACCTCTTGCCAAGTTAAGTATGTATCCCATTGTCCTTGATTCATTCACTTTGAGAGCATCTTTACCTTGTCTACCTTATTCAAACTTGTCAGAATACTCTACGCTTTCATTAGATCTCCTGTACTCCATGGAGAGCAACTCAACTTCCTCTAAATGAATTATAGAGTCAGTTCTCTTAAACCCTGGAAGTTAATTTTGTTTGCCTCTTATGTGCCCATTCAGTTTTCCTATCACTGGGGCTATAAGGTATAAGTCGATTGGTATGATGCTCACTGTTTGCCACAACTCCAAGTTTGGTGTCACTGGCAAAATGTGGATTTTTCTCTGAGATCCAATAACCAAGTTGGTTATATACATCAAATAAAGCAATGATCCTGGCACTATCCTCCAGTCTGGAAAACACTCATTTAACACAACTTGCATTTCTGTCCTTAAGCTAACGACTGAATGTACTTTACTCAGATTGGCATGCATACATGATTGGCTACCTAACAGAGAGCAGAATAAAAAAGAAACATTTCAATCCCTCACCTTTAGATATTAAGGCTGAGATGCAGAAAGATCTGGGTGCCACAGTGCATGAATCGCAAAAAGATTTGCATGCAGCTCGAGCAAGTAATTAGAAAAGTTAATAGAATGTTATTGATTATTGCAAGGAGGATTGAACACAAAATTAGGGAGATTATGATAAACACAAAGAATTGCAGATGCTGGAAATTGGAAACAAAAACAATTGCAGGAGAAACCTAAGAAGTCTTGCAGCATCTGTGGAGAGAAAAATAGAGGTAACATTTTGATTCCAGTGACCTTTCATCAGAACTGTTTCTCCAACATTCTCAGTTTATGTGTAGGTTACAGGTTAAGCTTCAGTTATTCTGGGCAATGGTGAGGCCAGATTTGGAGTTCTATATGTGGTATTGGTCTGCTTAAAAGAATGATGTCAATGTGTTGGAAGGGGATCAGAGGAGGTTTATAAAACTAGAATGGGCAGATTGTCAGATGAGGGAAGCTTGGATAGGCTAGGCTTGTATCTGCTGGAGTTTAGAAGATTAAGAGGCAACTTCATAGAAACACAAATCCTGAGGGGTCTTGGTAGATTGGATGTGGAGTGGATGTTTATTCTTTTGGGAGAATCTGAAACTAAGGGTCACTGTTTAAAAATAGGAGGTCACCCATTTCAGACAGAGATAAGGATTTTTTTTTTCCCCTCACAGAGGGTCGTGAGTCCCTTTCTCAAAGGAAGATGAGGCTTTGAAAATTTTAAGACAGAAGTGGCTAGAGCAAGGGGCTGAATGGTTATCAGGAGAAGGAAGTAATGTGAGTAATTAGACTAACCATGGTTATACTGAATGGCTAAGCAGGCTCAAGGAGCCGAGTGGCCAATTCTGCTCCTAATTTATATGTTCATAGTATTCCTTGCATTTGCTTCATCATTCTTCTCTGAGAACAATCTTTTTACAAATCTCCATGGGCTCTCCTTAATTAACTAAAATTTCTGAAAGTGATGCTTAAATATTTCCCTTGATTAACCTTTCTCACATGTTAAATTTTAGTTAGTAGTAAGGCCTTTACACTCTTGAACCACGATCACATTTGTCATTTTCCACTCCTCTGGCAGCCACCGTGTATTTCAGGAAATTGGAAGATTATTCCAAGCCCATCCCCTATCTTCACCCCAACTTCATTTCACCATCTAGGCCAGGCAATCTGACCATTCCAATGCATCATGCCTATAAACTTTTTCTCCATCATTTGGTTCCTCCATCTTTGCTTCCAGCAATATTTTGTTAGGATCAATTCCTTAGTAAACACTTTAGTAAACAGGATCAAGTCAATGTAGATCAAGCAATCAGTAGATTTGGTCCAAGTTTGGCCACGGACTGAAACTTTGGTTGATCTCTCGTACTGCATTTGCCTTGAAAACCAATTAGCTATTAATCTGGAATACAGAGTACTTGTTAGGTATTCCAGCCTTGCCCTGTCAGTCATGAATTTCTTTTCCCAGAATGTCCAATGTCAATTCTTAGTCCGTTTTTTAATAACACAAACATTTCTGAATTTCTTTCTGAAGCATCAATGTCTTAGACATGACTGTCAATTTAAATGTTGTTTATATCTAGTTTTCATGTGTAAATTTCGATGGAGTATTTGCTGTAGCAGTTGAGAACATCTCCTACTCATTGATGCAATCTTCCTTCAGAACACTTTTACTTTGATAAATTTTCATGCGTTGATCTTTTGCAGCTTCTAGTGTTCAACGGTGAGAGGTGAATCATGTGGATATTACATTTAGATGTTCACAGCATAACACAACAATTATCTGGCTTGGTATCACCTCTTGTAGCAATCATCTTTACTCTCTGTCCAATGAACTTATTTAGTGCTCTGTTCTTAGCTTTGATATTGGAGAATAGTCGATAATCTTTAATGAACGTTTTTAAGTGTCATTCTATTGCATTATAGAATAATGGCTAATTGGTTTTCAAGGTAAATGTAGTAATTGAGATCATCCAAAACTTCAGTCCTTGCCTGAACTTGGACCAAATCCACTAATTGCTCTTGTGCTTGCTGACCTACATTGACTCAATCCTGTTGAAGCAACATCCTTGTTTTCGAATCCTCCATGGCCTTACCACTCTCTATTTTTGTAATCTCTTCCAGTCTCTCAGTCCTCTGAGATGTCTGTGCTCCTCAATTTGAATTTTCACTTCTTCAAGATCCCAATTTTAATTGCTCCCCCGTCCTTCAACTGTTGAGGTCTTAGCACTGGAACTGTCCTTAAACTTCCCTTTTTTTAAAAAAACCTATCTCTTTGACCAAATTTTTGGTCATAAGCCCTAATATTTCCTCATGTTGTTTAGTGTCAAATTTGTTTTTATAGTGTTTCTGTAACATACCTTAGGATGCTTTATCACACTAAAGGCATTCTAGAAGTCAGTATTGTTGATGAATTCAATAAATTACCTTTTATGGAAGAAGTTCCCATTCAGCACATTGAATTAAATGGTAATTGCTGGTAAGTATTGTGATGACGGCTTGTGTGAAAATTCTTAGCATTGTGTTAAACATCTTTTAAAGCTTTAAGTCATTTATCTTGCAATGGAATAAATGAAAGTGTAACCATTAATGGGTGTCAAAAGCTGGTTTCTGCACATTACCAATAAAGTCCTTAAGATCTGAAGCTAAAACTATCTGGTGACTTCATTATTGCAATTTAACTTAAATGTTTCCAGATACCACGCATCCTCCAAGAATGACTGGTAGGTCATCCAGGGCAAAGCATAAAATTGATATGGTATTGAACATTCACTGACAATATTCAACCAACTTGAAGTTATTATTAAGGCTATTTGGGACTGATTCCATAGAACCAGTGACACATAATTATTGATCTTCTATCTTGACACAGATTAAAAGAATGTGCTTCCCAACAAAGGACAAAACAATACAGTTAAAGGACCAATTAAGTTCTTTTAGAGAACAGCTGAATATAGGTCCATTTATAATCCAGATTAAAACTATGAGAGAGACAGGTAATGATCGTGGTACTGTTGAATCATGGATAAGTCATCAGTGGAAGATTGAACAGCTTGGTTCTATTATCTTTGAAAACCTAATGTAAACTGTGTGATTATATGTATAATTTTTAATGTTAGTTGCTACAAGCTTGGATTTCTGAGGTTGAGATAGCAACTGGTGTTTTCTTCATGTGTGTCTGAATTAGTAATTAATTTGCATGTATTTCTGTAAACCTGGTGATTTCTTTTAAAAACAGTTATGGAAGCCTGGCTGTAAGGTGAATGGCTTTTTCACTAATGGACTGGTATCTATTTTAGATTATTTGCAGCATGGTAAACAACGGGACTTCAAAAGTTTGTTAGAGAATGTTTGAAACTGTCTTTTAAGATTTGCAGAAGCGTCCTTGGCTGAGAAGGACTTACAGTTTCACTTTCGGAAGTGTTAGTTTTGAGAAGATCTTGGACCAGGATGGCTGTGTAGAGCAGTGCTCCTGAGAAGAGAAAAATATAGTGAGTTAGACAAGGAAAAGCCTGGAACTGGTTTATTTACACTTAAGTTTCACTGCATTCAGTTTATGATAGCTTCAGGAAGAAGCTTTAATAGGTCAAGTTTAAAAATTGAAGCCCCAAGTGACTTAAACCTACGAAGGTGTTAGATACAGCAATACTGGTGTGAGAATGATACAAACAGTGAGTGCTTTACTAGCAGTGGTGTTTTGAGAACTGCATCAGGAGTGTTTAGGGTATGGTACAAAAGCTGTTGTTTTTCTTTTCAATTTATAAAGCAGTGTTTTTGAATCAATGGGAGTTACCTTTACTGTGTGTTTAAAATCTTTGAATTAGTATTATAAGTAGATAGTTTGGATTATTCTATTTTTATCTGTTTCTTGTAGAATAAACTTCAGTTTTATTTTAAAGCACAATCTGCAGACTTGGGTACTTATGTTTCAATAAGAGAATATTTCATTAAAAAGAACATGAAATAAAATATGATCTGTCATGCCAGGTTCCTGACAGGGACTTGTATTGTCCAGTCATAACATGTGCTCAGATCATAAAGTCAGGAACGACTTTCAGTAAAATTTATCTTTGATGGATAGCTTGTAATGCTAAATGTTTCTTTGAAATTTATGCCAAGGAAATAGGATTCGTTGACTGAATGACCTTTGTTGATGCAACATTTCGCTCTTAAATCAGCTTGGTAACTTGTTCTTTTTTTCATTGCTTGCATGTGGAGACACTGGAAAGGCTGCATTTTTTTGTCCTTTATTAGCTGTTTTGAGAAAATGGCTTTGGGGTTTTCCTCTTGAAGTGCTGCAGTCATTGTGGCTTTGACCCTTTCATGATGGAGTTAGATAAAAAAAATTCCAGGATATTGATGACAAAGTCAGGATGGTATTATGTGATTTTGGAAGAGAACTTCAAGGTGGTCCCATTGTGTTGATCATTTTAATATTATTCCAGTGGTTATTCCAGACAAGTAGCCAATATTTCATCCCGTGCTTAGCATGAGTGGGCGGTGGATGGGCTTTTAAGAAGCAAGAAGGTATCCTATTTCTTTCCAAAGGAATCTCTTCTGGCTCTGCAGACGTGACCCAGGAGAAGTTGACCCAAAGTTGTGAATTGTGTACTGGGGTTTTGAAATTCCCTGGGAATCAACCTGAACAACTTCAGGAGCTGCCAGGTTTTTGAGATGGGCACTGCATCAAATTTAGAAAATAATAATAAACAGTCCTCTCCCCCTCACACACCCTCACATCCCACACATTCCCTACACGTCATCCATCCCACCTTAAAAACACTCAGTTCCCATCCGCACCCATAATCCTGCATACCCTCCATGCCAATCTATGCCCCTTCACACACGCTCTAAGGTCCTTTATTGTCCCTATGCCAACTCATTCAAAGTCATGATCTTTAGCCACCATACTTTGGCCTTTAACTACCTTACTAACTCAACCAGTACCCACAATGGGCAAAACACAGGGGCAATGCTGAGATGACATGGTGTAAAGATCTAAGTATCTATTTCAGACTTTTTAAAATGAACACACTTGTAAATAAAAATTCCACTCGCTACATCTAACTCCCTTCACCTACTTAAGCTTTTATCACCATAAATATTATATTCAAGTGCAGAGTGTCTGATTGGAAACAAACATTGAAATATAAAGGCCCACTTCAAAGAATCTATGACTATTTCAGGCTGTCAAACAAATTGTGAAATGGCATCCGACTGTGATAATGGATGGTTATGAAATAGTTCATGCAGTACTGATCCAGAGTGAAATAGCAAACAGTTTTTTTTAATATTTAGCAAAATTATCTCTGCTTTCTTTTAAGGGCAGGACTTCTTATTACCTTGACAGATTTTCTTAATAATTACTTTGGACATTTTTGGGCATTACTCTTGATTGTTCCAATGAATTTATGTACTTTTTATGCATGACCATGCCTACTTTCTACAGTTCTAAAGTATGATCTGACCTCCCCAACTTTATCCAAAGCAGAACCTTATATCTCCAAAAGGGTGCCCTGCTTATTCATAATGCCCACTCCTGCTCCTACCATATCCAGTCTGAGCACATCACATTTTATGCACATGACTACAGCTGCTCATTCATATGAGATGCTGCCTCTGCAAAAGTTGCATGTGAAAATGCTAGGTGCATGCTTGGGACTGGGACTTCTGGATTTCAGGCTTGCCTCCCTTATTTTTGCAACAACAGGTTCTGTGTCGTTTGAAAAATCCAGGCCAGAGTAGCCGACCTCTGCTCTGTTCTTGTAGCCAAGATGCTGGCAAGTGGAATTTTGGCATTTACGCTAAAAGAATAGAGTGAAAGTAGAGAATTAATGCTGCAAATGGACAAGGCATTAGTGAAACTGCACCCTGGAGTCATGTATACAATTTTGCTCCTCTTACTTGAGGAAGGATGTAATTGCATTGGAGACAGTTCATTGGAGATTCACTAGATTGAATCCAGAGATGAGGCGTTTTTCTTATGAAGAGAGATTTGAGCAGTTTCGGAATGAGAAGTGACCTAATTGAGGTATATAAGATATTAAAGGGGATTGACAGAGTAGACACAGAGCTAATGTTTCTCCTTGTGGGGCAATCTAGAACAAGAGATCATACCTTTGGGCTAAGCGGCAGCAGATTTAAACAGATGAGAAGGAATTACTTCTCCTAAAGGGTCATGAATCTATGGAATTCACTAGGTCAGCGTGTGGTAGATACTGAGACACTGAGTACATTTAAAGAGATGATAGATGATTTTTAATTAGCAATGGTTTGAAGAGTCTGAAGAGCAGGCAGGAGCGTGGAGTTGGGGCCAAAATGAGATCATATTGAATAGTTGGCCAGGCTCGATGGGCTAAATTACTCACTCTTGCTTCCAATTCCTACGTTTTTATGAAAGCAAAGTAGGGAAGTAGAAAGCCGTGTGCAAGGTATTCTAGAGTTTTGAGCTGAGGCAATTAAAGGCATTGCTACTAATGATGGAAGATACTGGCAGTTCTCAAGAGACCATAGTTACATGAGCAATGATATTTCAGAGAGTTATGAAGCTGAAGAAGGTCACAGAGATAAGGAAGGGCAAGGTTTTGGAGTGACTTGAAAAGAAGAATGAGCATTTTAAAATATAGACGTTGTTTGACCAATCGCCTATGTAGGCCAATGAACACAGGAGTAATATGTCAACATGACATTGTGAGTTATGACATGGACAGCAAAGTTTTAGATCACCTCAAGTTTATGGAGTGTAGGATGTGGGAGAACAGTCAGGAATATGGTGGAACAGTTGAGCCTAGAAGTAACTGAAGGCATGAATGACTGGCTGATTTGAACACCCTTCACTGATTTGCCCCAAGGTGCTGATTATTGAAACTTATCTACAATGTCAAATGAAGGTGATTGCTTCTTGTTCAAGAGGGTGATTTATATGGCATAAGTGTTTCATAAGTGATGGGAAGCTTTTGGTCAACGTACACTTTTTAAGTCAACGCAGTACCTCCTACATCATTGAGATGCCCATGTTAGATTTGCAAGCACCAATGGCATGGCAAAAATCACCTTTAAACAACATTTGAACCCATAACACACTCACTCTGCATGGATTGCAAATATGCAAAATAATTGGAAATTAAATGTGGCTGGAATTTGCAAATTCATACCTTGTGTATTTTCAGTGTCCTAGTGTCCAGCAGACATGAATCTCACACTTTTGCCCCTAACCTTACACGGACCCTGCCCACCCAGTTGCAGTTAACATCTAGAGAACAGCAATTGATGGCAGAGAATGCAACTCATGGTGGACATCACCAGCACTGAGCTTCACCTGGATGCTATGTACTGCCACAAAGCTTCTATGTCCCCTTTTACCTCACCCCGATAGAGGCCCCGCAATATTTTCCTCCAATTCTCCTCCTTGCCCCTGAGCCCTGACATTAGACCTTAATGATGCCCACTCTGCATCTTTAGTCTCCACTGTGTGGAGGCCACAGTGATCATTGTCAATAAACCCCGCTCCAGCAGCCTACCATTTACTCCCATATATCTTACCATCAACCTTGTCTCCACCTCAGCACACCCCTGTTCTCCATCCCCAGACTTGACTGACCCACTTCTTTTGACTTTGGTGCCCCCTTGCCCCATACAACCCCCTCCCACTTTGCCCGCTCTTCATTGATCAATGCATGGACAGCTAGGACTGTATTTGCCTTGGAACTCTGACCGACTTTAATGAGTGGCCTCCAGTTACGACTGAGCAGACCCCTGGCTGCTGACTTTGCAGCTCGCAGGTGATGGCTCTACAGGATTGACTATCGCCCACTGTCTGGAATGTAGTCAGACACATTCCCTGCAGCCTGTTTGTGCGTCTGTGCAAAAGAACGGGTAAATACCACAGTACTGATAGCCCTTAGGCTCAGGCTGAAGTACCTGAGTGACATGGCCAGGTATGAAGGCTGGGAGAGTGTGCAGTTGGACACTAAGAGAGCAGGTGAGCAGCTCCAATGTGAGCTCAGTGCCTGTACCCGCACACTAAGCGTCCTTGCAGCATCCTTTCAATGCTAATTGCTGGTACATGTAGAATGAAGCTCTAAGCATCTTGCGAATGGGTGTGAGAGGTTCTGTGAAGATCGTAAGGAGTTGCCAAATCTTCAATGCCCATGTCCATGGACGAGAGTTCCATGCAGCCTGTGCCCATGGATTATGCCCTGAGGTGCTGCTTTGTGTTGAGCAACATGGAGGCTCCTTGCAGGCAGGAGTGAGCTGAAGTTGCCAAATAGCAACTCCGACTTCCATGTTGACAATTATCAGCATCTGGTTTGTTCAGCATGTTTGATAAGATAGGGAGCTGCATATTAATGAGGTGGTGTGAGCTGTTAATGGGGTCATTAACAAGCAATAATCCCCATTAGTGGGCAATTTACTGCTGCCTTAGTGCCTGTCAGTTGTAGAAAAGATGCAGTGAGTTGTTGATGTCAAAATAGGCCTCGCCAGACTTCTCATCCAGCTCAGCCAGAGATCTTACCATGGCCTACACCATTCAAACCCCTGGAAGATTTCACCTTATTTTTCTAAATTTATTAGACAAATTTCCAATGTAGCTGAACAGTGTGACATCACATTGAAGACCCACACTTTCAGCCTTATTTAGGCTTAGAATTCTTCCCTGGGACACAGTAAAAGCAATGTCAAAGCATTGTAATGACTGGCCATTGACAAAAACAATTGTTTTCCTTTACATCAGCTAAGACTGCAGCATAAGGTTTTATTGGTGTTCCTTGGAGCTGTACTCTGTCAAAATCTGCTTGGGTGATGAGGGCATTGACTCACTCATTCTCTGAAATTTGGTTTTCATTCCCTGTTTAGATCAATGTGGTCAGGGGCCATTTCTGTTGGACTCAGAGTTGAGTGGATGTTTTTGATGGTGCTATTGATGGCCCTTTGTTCAGCTTTACTGATAATCGTGAGGAGACTGATAAAATAATGTTTGGTCAGGATATAGAAAAAGATGCATCCTTCTTTTTAGTCGCTGGGACATACCAATGAAGTCACACCAGGTAGCTAACAATGCTGTTACTCTTTTGGAATATAAAAGGACAATACTGCAGGTATTGTAAATCTGAAATAAGAATGAAACGTAAAAGTACTCAGCTGGTTTGGCAGCATCTGTGGAGAGAGGAGCAGAGTTAATGTTTTAGATTTGTCAACTTTCTTCAGAAAAGCTTCCTTTATCCGATGAAAGTTCACAGACTTCAAATGTTCTTTCCCTCTCTGCTTCTCGTTCTCTGTACCTCTCCCTCCCCCGTCTATCACTCCCTCTAGCCCTCTCTCTCATATTGGTACTGGAATAATTTGATTACAGGATTTACCTGCTTTGGTGTCAGCATGACAGCTGGGGTATTGTCAGGTTCCACAGCTTTCACTGTCTAGTACACTCATTTACTTATTAGTGACAATTGAAGTGACCTCACTTGGATGAATTATAACAGGTCCATTCAATTTTCTGATACTTCAGCCTTGCCCATTGCACTTATATACTGGGCTGCACCGTGGGGGAGGATGGAAGTGTTCATGGAGCCTCCTTCACCATTAATTGACTTGCTGTACAGTCATCCTTGACTGCAAATGACAGGACTATAGTGCCTTGTTTTGATTCACTGGTTGGGGAACTAGCTCATGTCTATGAGATGCGCTATGTGTCCTCTCACTTCATTAATTTGGTGCTTCATTCTATGAAACACTCAGGGTCAGTTCTGTTATGTTCTTGTTGTCGACAGGGTAGAGAGGGGTCTTAGAATCATAGAGTCAAACGGTCATACAGCACGGAAACAGACCCTTCGGTCCAGCCAGTCCCTGCTGACCATAATCCCAAACTAAATTGTCCCACTTGCCTGTACTTGGCCTATATCCCTCCAAACCTTTCTTATTCATGCACTTATCCAAATGTCCTTTAAACATTGTAACTGTACCTGCACCCACCACTTCCTCTGTAAGAAAAGTTGCCCTTCATGTCTTTTTAAAATATCTCTCCACTCACCTTAAAAATGTAACGTTGAATTCTTTAATTTTCTCCCCTTCTGTTGGCATGCAGAGGTGCTTTTTAAAAAAATCCTTCCTTCCCCCATTTTGAAATAAGCTGTGGTAAATACCCTCCACCCTCAAACATTCTGGTGAGTCCATTTAAAAAAAAAACCCATTGCAAACTCTTCAGGAGTAAATCAGAAATATGGTTTATTGATGCACTGAAACCCAAAGGATGATTGTCACAACAAATGCACGCACATATGTACAATAGTGTACAAGGAAAAGGTAAGAAAGTCCTAACTGCAATCTCCTGCTGAACTTAAAAAATATACGTTAATTCTTGTGAATTTTTATGAGTCGAGAAAGTGTCCAGTGAAGGTTCATTTCTGCAGGTGTTCAGATTCAGGTGGATGCTGCTGATTGAAGTTGCAGAACTCCTTTCAAATTGGACAGAGGTTAGTCAAGATGATGTTGGTGTGTAGATGTGATCTGTTTTTCCAGTGATAGTGGGATTCTTTTAGAGAATTAGGCATCAAGATATTGGTCTTGAGGCCAGCTTAACTATAAAGGAATTTGCAGAAAATGGGAGTCAAAATGCAGGCTGGTTATTGGCAGCAAACTTAAATTCTTATCAGATTGTGATGTTAGAATCGACTAGATTTTTTACCAGTCTGATTTAATGAGGTTCAGATGTTACCATTACCCTCTTGAGAGTTATAGTCATGCAGCTGTTCCTGGATGAGCAGTTTCAACTCTATGCCCCCAGTCAAAACCATTGTCTATGTATGAGGTAAATGACTTCACCCCACTTCAGGCAAAATTGGTTTTGATAGTATTTTCATTTTGTTTACCAGACCCTTGCTGGGGAGACATCATCTACTGAAGTTGCTGGAAAAACTCAGCAGGTCTGGCAGCATCTGTGAAGAAAATATCAGAGTTAACGTTTTGGGTCTGGTGACCCTTCCTCAGAACTGATGGTTGCTAGGAAAATATTGGTTTATATGCAGAAGATAGGGAGGAGGATGGGTTAGGGAGTAAATGACAAGATAAAGGATAGAGCCCAAAGGGATAGAAGAGCAGTTGGATAGACAAAGGAGTTGATAATGATCTGGCTAGGAGGTTGAATAACTGTTAATGAGGACTGTTAATGACTAGCAATAGGTAGTGTGTAATGGCAAGCTATGTGATGTGGGGTAGGGGTCGAGGACGTGGGAGAGTTTAGGCCCTAAAATGATTGAACTTGATATTAAGTCTGGAGGGCTGCAGGGTCCCCAAGTGGAAAATGAGGTGTTGTTCTTCCAGCTTGCATTGAGCTTCACTGGAACACTGCAGGAAGCCTGAGACAGAGATGTTGGCCAGGGAACAGGATGGTGTGTTAAAATGGTAGGCAACTGGAAGCTCAGGGTCTTTTTTGTGAGCAGAACATAGATGTTGTGTGAAATACTCACCCAGTCAACACTTCGTTTCCCCAATGTAGAGGAGACCACATTGTGAGCAGCGAATATAGTAGACTAGATTTTGGGAATTGTCCACCTTCTTCCTCAATCGACGATTCCCCAGCACCTTTGTTGACAGTGCCTTCAACTGGATCCAACCCATTTCCCGCACTTTCCCCCTCACCCCCTCTGTTCCTTCCTGCAACAGCAATAGCGTTCCCCTTGTCCTTACCTACCATCCCACCAGCATCCACATCCAGAAGGTCATCAGATGCCACCTCCACTGAGATGTCAACCATCAGTCACATACTCCCCTCCCCTCCCTTGTCTGCCTTCCACAGGGACTGTTCCCTCTGAGACACGCTGGTTCACTCGTCCTTCACTCTCAACAAGACCCCACAGCCCCATGGCACCTTCCCCTTCAACCAGCGAAGGTGTAACACCTATCCATTTACCTCCTCCCACCCCAGTTTCCAAGGGCCCAAACATACCATCCAGGTGATGCAACACTTCACCTGCATCTCCCAGAATCTGGTCTACTGCATTCGTTGCTCACAACGTGGTCTCCTCTACATTGGGAAACGAAGCGCAGACTGCATGACTACTTCACACAGCATCTATGTTCTGCTCACACAAAAGACCTTGAGCTTCCAGTGCCTTCCACTTTAACACACTACCCTGTTCCCCGACCAACATCTCTGTCTGTGGCTTGCTGCAGTGTTCCATCGAAGCTCAGCTCAAGCTGGAAGAAATACACCTCATTTTCCGCTTGGGGACCCTGCAACTCTCTGGACTCATTATCAAGTTCAATAATTTTAGGGCCTAAACTCTCCCATGTCCTCGTCCCCTACCCCACGCACCAGGTCTTGTTATCACATAGTCTGCCATTACACGCTACCTATTGTTAGTCACTAACAGTCCTCATTAACAGCTATTCACCCTCCTAGCCAGATCGTTATCTACTCCTTTGTCTATCCAACTGATCTTCTCTCTCTTTGGGCTCCATCCTTTATCCTGTCGTTTACTCTCTATCCCACCCCCCTCCCTATCTTCTGCATATAAACTGACATTTTCCTAGCTACCATCAGTTCTGAGGAAGGGTCACCGGACCCAAAATGTTAACTCTGATTTTTTTTTCCGCTGCCAGACCTGCTGAGCTTTTCCAGCAACTTCTGTTTTTGTTTCCTGATTTACAGCATCCACAGCTCTTTCGGTTTTTATTTATACATTATAGATTGCGATGACCGCACAATGGAAAATATGAGAATTCTGGTGGATAACAGTTTTAACTGTGGCCCTTGAAATTTGCTACTGCAAGTTTCTACAATTGCAGCTAATTTGCAGGAGTCATGTGATTGGTAGCTACTATATTTAGTGCAGCAAAGTTCATTTTAAACTGACAAAAAAGAATCATTTTAAAATTATTTAGGATATCTTTCAGGTATCATGAACCTGACACTGCTCTGTACCATCATTAAACTCAATAATGGTGACCATGAAGCTATTGTCAATTGTTGTAAAACCAGTGCAGTTCCACTTCCCTAAAATGCCTTTCAGGGAGGGGAATTAGCCATCCTAATCTGATCTGGCCTTCATGTGACCCCAGATTCCCAGGAACATGATTGACTTTTAACTACCCCTGAAATGGTCTTGAGATCACTTAATTCAAGGGGAATCAGGGATGGGCAATGGATTGTAAGTGACACCCACAACTCATGAAAACATGAATTAATGATGAATGAATGAAACCAGAATTTGTCTCCTTGCTTGGTAAGCGCGTTGCTGATCAAATCAAGGATTTAAGAAGCTGCAAGGCTGTGAGGTTGCATAGTAATTTTGACATTTCACATCCTTCATGGATGCCCCATTTTTGGATGTTTGTGTTCTGTCATATCTGTGTTTACTGACATGCATTGGCTCCTGATCTAACACCACTTTTAATTTTAAAATTTTCATTGTTGTCTTCAAATTGCTCAATCATCTCACTCCACACTATCTTTGCACTTCCTCCAGCCTTACAAGCCTTGAAGATCTCTGCACTGTTCTATTTCGGGCCCATTGAGCACCCTGATTTTGATCATTCTACCATTAGCAAATGTTCCTTCAGCTCTACATTGTAGAATTTTGGCCAACTGTCCATTATCTCCCGATGTGGCTCAGACTCTTGGTAAAGCTCCTGAGAAATGATTTGGGATGTTTTCGTACATTAAAGGTGCCATATTTGTTTTGGTGGTAATACTTAGTACACTACTGTTCTTAGCACATTGGTACTGCCAAACAATACATCGTGGAGGATGTGTTACTGTAAAGACACAGATTTATCTTTATAGGGATACTGCAGTGATGATTATTACTAATGCTAATTTGTGCAGATGTGTTAGTGACAGGTATTTTGGTGAAGACAAAGAAATGCAGGTTGCTTCCTCATGTTGATTCCTTAACACCTGATGCCTTGCCAGTCTGGCAAGCCCTACAGGCTTCAGCTAGCTTTGTCAACAGTGATTCTGTCAAGCAGCTCATGGTGGTGGTCTTTGAAGTGTTCCACCCAGAAAATATTTTGTGTCTAGGTTAAAATCAGACTTGCCGTAAATTGATGTTCAACCTAAAATACTACAGCTTTGTTTATTGAAGTGGAAAATGGAGTCGGTGAGGGTTGTGTTCAGCAGGAGGTTTACTTGTCCTTGTTAAAATTGAAGCTACAAGACATTATGGAATCAGGAACCAATTTTGAGGTGGTGCTGCAGGAGTCTTTGGGTGTTTATTGATGGGGATGTTTTGTGTGAGTACGACAGTGCTGCTTTTTTGGTCTGTGGCACAGCTGCCCCAAGTTGCATATCAGTTTTCAGATGTTTGTGAGCTGGGTTTTGTACATTGACTGGCTTTAGTCTAATTTTCAACTGATGCTTTGGTTATTGTCAATAGGTCCATTTAATTTTGTACTGCTAAACTTCACAATGATTTGTTTACAACTGATGGCGTATCAGGTTATTTCAGGGGGCTTTAAGAGTCAACCACGTAATGTAGGACTGGAGTTGCATGAAGACCAGACTGAGTAGTGATGGCATCTTCAATTCCCCAAAGGGCATCAGTGAATCAGTTGGTTTTCTGTTAACATCTGGGAACTTTTGTGGTCATTTGTTTGGTACTTGATTTCCAGAAGTTAACTGAATACTAATAAAATGGAGCAAATGTTGACAGTAATCAGTCTGTAGCAAATACTTCAGCACTAAATCGTTGGGAAAAAAAGAGCGTGAAATATTGCAAATTCCCGTTGTTTCGAACATGCAAATCCCAATGACATCAAGAATGGTGGTTGGGAATATCAATAATTTAAAATGGAGTAAGTAAATATAACACCAATGGAAACTGAACCACAAAGTATTTCCATTCCCCACCTTTCAAATTATTTAGATCTTCAGTCTTTCAGTGTGTTCAGGTTGGGGTTGGAGATTCTTGCAGATACCATAACTCACATAAGATATAACACAGTGTGGAGCTGGAGGAACACAGAAGGCCAAGCAGCATCAGAGGGCAGGAAAGTTGACATTTTGGATCGGGACCCTTTCTCAGAAATGGGGAGGAGGAAGGGAGCTCAGAAATAAATAGAGAGAGGAGGGGTGGGGCTGGGGAAAGTAGGTGTGATGGTGAAAGGGTAAGTGCACGTAGGGAGTGGTGGGAATTGGTCAGTTAGTTGGGAGGGG
Source organism: Rhincodon typus (assembly GCF_021869965.1). NCBI lineage: Eukaryota > Metazoa > Chordata > Chondrichthyes > Orectolobiformes > Rhincodontidae > Rhincodon > Rhincodon typus. Next base: position 18,905,984 of record NC_063347.1, read on the forward strand.
CGGATAGGTGGGAGAAGATGGATAGGTTGTGTCACGTCAAGGAGGCGGAGATGAGACGGAGTGTTGGACTGAGGATGAAGCTGGGGGACTACTGCATCCTGCTGCTTCCGATGTAGCCTCCTCTACGTCAGTGAGACTGAACGTAGACTCGGAGGCCATTTCATAGAGCATCTGCACTCTGTTTGCGACAAACAATAACACCTTCCAGTCGCAAACCATTTTAATTTCTCCCCCCACTCCTTGGGTGACATGTCCATCGTGGGCCTCCCGCAAACTGGAGGAACAGCACATCATATTCCACCTTGGGACCCTACAGCCCAATGGCCTAAACATGGATTTCACCAGCTTTAAAATCTCCCCACCCCTGGTCTCATCCCCAGTCCAACCCTCTGTCTCATCCCCGTCTTCTTGACCTGACACAACCTATCCATCTTCTCTCCTACCTATCCCCCCCCTCACCTCTCTGACCAATCCCCACACTCCCTACCTGCACTCACCTATCGCCATCACACGTACCTTCCCCAGCCCCACCCCTCCTCTCTGTACGTATTTCTGAGCTCCCTTCACTGTCCCCATTTTTGAAGAAGCGTCCCGACCCGAAAAGTCAACTTTTCTGCTCCTCTGATGCTGGCTGGCCTGTTCCTCCAGATCCACACTGTGTTATCTCTGCAGTTCTTACTATCTCCATAACTAACATAAACCAATTGATATGTAATATACTGAACTTAAAACTACATATAATGGGTTAAATTAGGTTTGCAAGTCTACCTGTATATCTTAAAACAGATTTCACAAATTTAACGTAGGAATGAAATTTGGTGACCAAAATAGAAAGCTCTTTCAGGTGTACAATACAGGTAAGTAAGGGGTTTAAAAGTGACTCAGCACTAGCAAAGTTTGCTATTGCTGAAGCTAAGTTTCGTTTCTTTTTATGTAATTTTGAACAATAACTGGCACGTTAATACAGAGCTGAAAAGACAACAGCGATCTTTATTAAAATTCTGTTCATAACCTAAGTTAACTCCCTAAAATAAATGATATTCAAGTAAATAAACTAGACTCAGATTTCATTTCTTAACCTAAAAAATTGCCAGTATAATTAAGAAAAATATATTGCTGGTCCCAAAGGCAACAATGTTGGGTTTTGCATGCTCAGTGCAGATAAAAGTTCAAATAAAGATATTATTGAATCTTTTTGAGAGATTATTAACAGTAATAATAAATTGAATTATACCCCTTACAAAGAATACTTTAGAAGCTATTGGCAACTTCCAGTTGCAGTATAAATGTGTTATAGAACAAATTCAATTAAAGACATCACCAAATGTTTGAAAGAGGTTGTTAACTAATTGAGGGGTATGATTAATAAATTGAATGACACTGTGCAATGTTGCTGCGTTTAGCTTATCTGCAAATTAATACAAGTGTTATTTAGGGAGCCTCTAAATTGTTTAAGGACATCCTTGTATTGCACACATTAGTTTGTGACCACAACCTATGTGGAATAACACAAGATTATCATTCATTGGTGATTGCATGTTGCTCTCTGGAAGAGGATAATGAAGGTTTGCACATTTGTGGTTATAGGCATTTGCAGAGCTTCTCTCACCAGCAATGTTAACTTTTAGTGTTAGCGCAAAGTTCCTGTTTACTTTTGATTTTACTGGGTTGTATTAAGGACACAAAGTAAACGTGTACCATTTGGATGAACTTGATTGTGAAGTCTTTACACTCAATTTCCCTAATCAAAGTTAAAAATGCTCCTATTATTGCAGATAGTATTATATAATCGGAAAATGTGTGGATGTACAATATAGTAGGAACTTAAACAGTTTTAGCACATTGTATATCCAGTGTAATTAAAGTTCAAAGAAGTTCTCTAGTGACTGAGAGAGACTGATTTTTCTTCTCCATTTTAAAATATATTCCAGTTCTATGCTCATTCTTTATGTATCAATTTATTTCTGTCGCTGACATTTTAGCATAGGAAACAGTGTGTGAAAAGGAATTAGTCTTTTACTGGCCTTCCTTTCCTTTATTTATGTTCTCTTTTACTGTGCTTCTTTGGCAATATACTGCCCAAATCTCAAAGACTTTTGCTACTCTATGATGTACAGTGTATGCCATAAGTTCAGAAGACCTGACAAGGACACAAATAAACAATTGATTTTCTAATATTGTAGCTATATCAGACTTTCGCTCAAAGTTGGTTGTTTATCTAAATAGTAACAGAAATCACCATAATGTCTCAATCAATACATACTTTAGTTAGAGCTGTGTTAAAATCATGGCAATTTGGAAGTAAAATTATGCTTTTAAAATTGAGGTACGTTCAAGTTTTTTTGGAAGATATTTTGTGCCATATTGATTAGAACAGCCACTAAAGCAATGCGTTTGTTGTAGTTCCTTCTCTCTAGATAGATGTACTTGAGTGAGGAGTGTGGCATCCTAAGTAATGCCCTCAACCTAATTTCTCTGTAAAACTAAAGCAATTAACTTTAGACATAAATTGCTTTACCCCTCAGAAAGCAGCTATTATTTTTGTGGTGAATTTAATGCACTCACTTAATTTCTAGTCTAGGAATTTTAAGAAAAGTTTAATACTGGTGCAGCAATGACCTTCATGATCAGTTGTTTTTGTCATTTGTAATTGTGTACCTCAGAAACTTGAACAATGTGTCAAGAAAATCCCCATGGAAGAAAATGGAGGCCTTTGAAGTGCAGATACTAAGATGAATGTTAAAATTCCATATATAGTCTACAAAACAAATGAGAAAGTACTTGAAACTGTAAGAGCAAAAAGAACTCCTAAAAAGTGACATCAAGAAAAGAAATTGTCAGAGCTCCAAAGCTACAGCGATCTCTCCTTGAGGACAAAGAGGAGGCAGCAGAAAGAGAGGTCAACCTAGACATAGTTGGATGGTGATGTTGCAGAGTGGTTGTAAAGGAGCTACAGCACGTTTATGAGGATGGCTCAAGACAGTTGAGCATGGCATCCCATGACACCAAATCTCCCGGCTGCAGCAGTATGTGTATTTGAATTGCTAGGCAAGACATTGGATGAACGAGCAGTCAGGGCAGGTAAACCAAATGTGAAATCAGGTGATTTCTTGGCCACCCCTGTAAATCATTCCATATACTGCTGGATTGTTGCTGCTCCCACCTCTTCCGTTTCTTTTCCATGTGGATCCTGCGTCCCTTTGAAGGAGCCAATTCACCGCTGTCCAGCACTTTACATGTCTGTATTCTCAACCATCAATTCATTGAAGTATTGTTTGAATACTTTTTAGTGCAGTTTGAAAGAGATGTTTTTGTGAGTACCTTGCCATTCGAAGTGAGAGATGTTGGTGTTGAGAAATAAATCACTGCTTATTTAAAACACTCCTTTAAAACCTGAGTTTTGTCTCTCGATTGGGGGCCACAGACCCAGGAGAAATCCTGAATCCACAATCCAGATCTTTAGAATTGGCCAGCAACACTTCAGAATATTGGTCTTGGGACATGGGCTGGATTAGGAGTTGGGTCAAGTAACCTGAGAAAGACCAAGAGGCTGCCCAGTTCCTGAGATGTGCTGTGTAAAAAGTTTGGTTGGTAACTGGTAACACTGTATGCACGCATTAAAAATAAAGATTTAAATAGAAAAATTTCCCTTCTGCTCTCACCTTCTCTTTCTCTACACTCTATCTACATCAACATAGGCCCCTGCAGCCAAGCCCCTGGCCCTATGTACCCCATTGCCACTCTATACCCATCTCCCCTCACCCATCGCTCCTATACTCTGATGCCAATCTATGTTCCAGCACCCACCCCCATGGCTCATTCATACCTGCTGTGTCATCCTATAACAATTTATCCTGCACCTAGCCCTCATATCCCTATGCCAACCTATATGTATAACTCCTGCCATCCCTTACCTAATATGCATCCAATCATTCACATGGCCCTTTATTATCTCCTGTGCCAATCCCCTCCCATTACCCTTCACTATCCAAGCCAAATCACTTAGTATCCAAAATGGGCATTAATGGGCATCAGGACTGAAAATAAAGTTCCCATCTATTGGTTATGTAATTTAAAAGCACATTTTATTGATGCAAAACAAGGACATAATACTGTGAAATTGCAAGAACAAATTCCTTTTGAAAACAAACTGTTCATGTATGTGTTCAATAACCTGCACAAACATGTCATTTGTGGTTAACACCTTATGCCAATGAACTACTCCCACAAGTTCTTATAAACCTTAAGTTAATGAACATTTCCATTCAATAAGCAGTTGGAGCTGTCCATCTCTGACACCCCAATGTGAAAATGGTTGTTTGGGAAATCAGTCATACGGTACAAATCCTGTAATTAGATTATATAGCTAGGCACTCCCAAATACCCTTGCAGTGCTTTTTTTAAATTTAACTTCACACCTTCATTGGACAGGTTCTTGACAACTTTGCAAGGACTGATGAGTTTATGTATTTTATTCCCATTCCTGGTGGGTGCCGTGTCTCACCAAAACGACACCTCGACACTACCAATCACCCCACAGGTCCAAATCTATTGGGATACCTTACTAGTCCACAAGGTGGAAATAGGAAACTTTCCTCCAGCACTCAACCCTCACACTTTACTTACTAACCCATGCCAATTTGTGTAACTTAATGCCATCTGGCAATCTCTCATTGTCCCTCATTCCCCTGAGCCAAATTAGTGCTGATGTTTATCCATTCCCCTCTCTCTGTTCATTTACCAAAGCAACTCATTAAATATGCTGGATGAGTGCAGTTCGAAAATTCAAGATGCTCGACACCATCCAGGACAAAGGAGCCCATTTGATTGGAATACATCTAACACCTTCAAGGTTATCTTCCTCTACTGCTGATGAACATCGGCACCAGTGTGTGTTTTTTTTTTATTCAATGATGTGACGTGGGTATTGCTGCGTGGATCAGTTACTCTTGAGTAGGTCCCTTGTTACTTTTGAGAAGGTGGTAGTGGTAGTGAGCTGCCTTCTTGAAATGCTGCAGTCCATGTTCTGTAGGTAGGTTATAGTGCTGTTGGGGAGAATTCCAGGATTTTGACCCAGTTACACTGAAGGAACAGCGATATATTTCCGAAACAGCACGGTGAGTGGCTTGGAGGGGAACTTGCAGGTAGCAGTGTTCTTTAATTGTCTGCAAGATGCTCTGTAACAAAACACCAAAGCTCCTCATACAGCACCTCCAAATCTGTAAGCTTCACCACCTGAAAGGACAAACACAGTTGATATATGAGAACATTATTCCTGCAAGTTCCCATGCATCATCCTGTCTCGAAATACATTGCTCTTCCTTCACTATCCATTGGGACAGGAACTCCCTCTCTAACATCATTGTAGGTGTCCCTACACCATGAGGACTGCAGTGGTTTAAGAAGGTAGATAATCTGCAGCTCCTCAAGGATACATGGGAATGGGCAATAAATAATGGCACGGCCAGTGATGCCTGTAATAAAAGCCCATAAGTGTTCATGCACAAAGCAGAAAAAAGTAGATAATTTACTACAGTTTCTATATTGCTGACTGTACTCTGTTAAGAAAAGCATTGCCATTCATGGTTTTCTTTATTCATTCATGAAGATGCTATCTAAGGAAACTTGGTGAGTGGTTGTAAAGCATCTTGTAGATGGTACACTTTGCTGTCACTGTGCAATGGTAGTGGAGTAAACGTTGAAGGTGTCAGATAGTTTGCCAGTCAAGTGGGCTACATTGTCCTTGATGGTGTCAAGCTCTTTGAGTGTTTTTGGAGCTGCACGCATCCAGGCAAATGGTTAGTGTTCTATCACACTCCTAACATGTGCCTTGTAGATGGTGGACAGATTTTGGAGAGTCAGGAGGTGAGTTACTCACAGCAGAATTCCCAGAAATTTCAGATCAGCAATGCAAGAAAGGAACAGCTTATGTTTATATACAGCCTTTTATGTTCCCAGGATTCAGAGGAAACCTATCTTATAATTCATTCTCATCTTCAGCAGTTTTAAATTTCTTTTGAAAGCCTTCCTGTAGCCTTACTGAAAGAGGTTAGCATTTTGTGTCTACTTAGGGGAATCTGTTTGCTGTCAGACTGTACCCTCTAAAAGATGGTTTAAGATGTCCAGATGTTTACATATATAACCAGCAAAAGACATTTTCATTCCAAATGTGCAGGAAATGATGAGACTGTGATGTTCACTGTCACATGGAGTTAGTGAGGTGAATAATCATTTAAGGGGAAGCAGGAAATATGGGAGAAGGGATTAGAAGAAAATTTTAATAGGGTGAGATGAAGCAAGGAAGGAAGAAATTTATAATGAGAATAAACATGAGGATAGACCTGTTTCTAAGCTGTAAATTTCAATGCAGACGTTGGAATTTTTGCAAAATGTTTCAGAAGCAAAAGATGTCTAATAGCTTGTGTTTTTCAATGCATTTTGGCAAATTAATATTTTCACATCTTCGGTATCTCTGCATACTTTGTTTCCAATTAAAGCCTTGGATATTAGTATATCATGTATTTGTATACGTTTATTCTTCTCATCTCAGTTTAATTACCTTTTCATTCATTTCCTATTTTACCTTGCAGCAACCTTTATGTAGGGCAATATTTGTGAATATTATCCACTTTTTGAGTTTGCAATTGGGTATTCCTCATAACTATTTCACTATTTATGACATTTACATTTTAAAATGACTTTGGAAATTTGTTTTTGAATTCATGGTGATTGAAATGACACTTCTTCAGGTTGCAACAAACAAGTGAGCTCTCACCTGTTCTCATATCTTCTAACATATCCGCGTTATCATTTCAATTGCTGACGATCCTGCTGCCTGTGCCTTTGGCTGCCAAGGTGAGAAATGCTGGTATTTCATCTCTGAATCTTACCATCTCCTTTTCTTTCATCATTTGAGACCCTCCTTAAAATCTACCTCTTCAACTAGCTTCTAATCATTGGCCTAATTACTTGGTTGTTTATTTCACTCGTGGGATGTGGGCATTGCTGACAAGGCCGATATTTCTACCCATCTTTGGGAAGATGGTAGTGAGCTGCTTTCTTGAACTGCTGCAGTCCATTTGATGTAGGTAGAACTGCAATGGTTTTAGAGAGGGAATTCCAGGATTTCGAAGCAGCAACAATGAAGAAATGGCATTATATTTCAAAGTCAGGATGGTGAGTAGCTTGGAGAGGAACTTAAAGGTGGTATTTCTCCCATGTTTCAGCTGCTCTTGTCTTTCTAGATGGTAATGATCATGGGTATGGAAGGTGCTGACTAAGGAGCCTTGATGATTTTCTGCAGTGCATCTTGTAAATGGTAGAACATAGAACATAGAACATAGAACATAGAACATTACAGTGCAGTACAGGCCTTTCGGCCCTCGATGTTGCGCCGACCTGTGAAACCAATCTGAAGCCCATCTAACCTAAACTATTCCATTATCATCCATATGTTTATCCAATGACCATTTAAATGCCCTTAAAGTTGGCGAGTCTACTACTTTTGCAGGCAGGGCATTCCACGCCCTTACTACTCCCTGAGTAAAGAACCTACCTCTGACATCTGTCCTATATCTATCACCCCTCAATTTAAAGCTATGTCCCCTCGTGCTAGCCATCACCGTCCGAGGAAAAAGGCTCCCACTGTCCACCCTATCTAATCCTCTGATCATCTTGTATGTCTCTATCAAGTCACCTCTTAACCTTCTTCTCTCTAACGAAAACAGCCTCAAGTCCCTCAGCCTTTCCTCATAAGACCTTCCCTCCATACTGGTAAATTTCCTCTGCACCCTTTCCAATGCTTCCACATCCTTCCTATAATGCGGCGACCAGAACTGTACACAATACTCCAAGTGCGGCCGCACCAGAGTTTTGTACAGCTGCAACATGACCTCATGGCTCCGAAACTCAATCCCTCTACCAATAAAACCTAACACACCGTACGCCTTCTGAACAACACTATCAACCTGGGTGGCAACTTTCAGGGATCTATGCACATGGACACCAAGATCTCTCTGCTCATCCACACTACCAAGAATCTTACCATTAGCCCAGTACTCTGTATTCCTGTTACTCCTTCCAAAGTGAATCACCTCACACGTTTCCGCATTAAACTGCATTTGCCACCTCTCAGCCCAGCTCTGCAGCTTATCTATGTCCCTCTGTAACCTGCAACATCCTTCCGCACTATCCACAACTCCACCGACTTTGGTGTCATCCGCAAATTTACTAACCCATCCTTCTACGCCCTCATCCAGGTCATTTATTAAAATGACAAACAGCGGTGGCCCCAAAACAGATCCTTGAGGTACACCACTAGTAACTGAACTCCAGGATGAACATTTCTTATCAACCACCACCCTCTGTCTTCTTACAGCTAGCCAATTTCTGATCCAAACCGCTAAAGCACCCTCAATCCCATGCCTCCGTATTTTCTGCAATAGCCTACCATGGGGAACCTTATCAAACGCTTTACTGAAATCCATATACACCACATCAACCGCTTTACCCTCATCCACCTGTTTGGTCACCTTCTCGAAGAACTCAATAAGGTTTGTGAGGCACGACCTACCCTTCACAAAACCGTGTTGACTATCCCTAATCAAATTATTCCTTTCTAGATGATTATAAATCCTATCTCTTATAATCCTTTCCAACACTTTACCCACAACCGAAGTAAGGCTCACTGGTCTATAATTACCAGGGCTGTCTCTACTCCCCTTCTTGAACAAGGGGACAACATTTGCTAGTCTCCAGTCTTCTGGCACTATTCCTGTAGTACTCATTCCTGTTACTGAGCTTCGGTGGTGGAGGGAGTGAATATTTGTGGCTGCAGTGCCAATGAAGCGGGCTGCCTTGTCCTTACTTGGCTACATGTCAAAGTTTGATAATGTTTATATTATGTGCTTTGGACTTGTTGCATGTTAAAAGTGCTATTGTTAACCATTCAAATCAAGCCTTATTCAATAGTGAAGAAGATTCATACTGGACTGATATTTTAAACTGTGTTTTTCTCTCCACAGATGCTGCCAGGACGGCTCAGTATTTCCAGTACTTTCTGTTTTTGTTTCACATATCCCACATCTGAAGCAAATTGCATTTACATTTGAATTTTCAGATTATTTTCCTACAGCCTTCCTGATGCTTAGTGGTTAGTGTTACTAAAATCTATCAGGAAGGTCACAAATCAATTTCTGGCCTATGCTAAGTTATTTGATCTAAGCTGAAATGGCAATGAGCAGTACCAGAGCTGATACCCTGCAATTATTGGCTAGTAGTAGAATGATTGAATACTTGGGTTCTACCCTAATTGTAAACCACCCACATTTATCAGAACATTCTCATGTTTGTTAGACAATACTGGGCTCTGATCATTAAAATTTTCACTTGAGGAATTGAAGAAAAAGACAAGAGAAAATGCAAGTCACTTAAAAATTCTTTTAAAATGAAATTAGTTTGTTTTATACCTACTGTGGTTATTTTTAAAATTTAGACGCAGTCACTTAAATCCAAAATCCTGAACGTGTGGATGAGGAGTCAGGCATTAAGATATTTGGGGAGTGGTTTGTGACAATGCTTGCACCCCAGAGAAGTTTTATTTTTAATTTTTTAGTTTTAATTTGAGTTTAAAATTTGAACTGCTTGACTATGTTCTAGAACCATGCGTATTGCAAAAGTCAATTTTTGCTTCAAATGTATGTTGTTTGTGAATTAGCAAAATTAGATTACACTGTAGTTAATTGAAAGCAACAACATAAGTGATGTCCAAGTTGCAACAGGCTGATTATTAAGAAAATGAAAAAAAAAGGAAAGAAAAGAGCACAGCTTGTGTTTGATTGTCTAGAAGAATGAAATGACAGTGGTAACCTGTCTTGAAGATTACAACGTTATTGTTAGTTACCATTCTGCTACACAAAATAAGAAATACTTCAATTTGCAGGATTTCTACTAACATTTAAATTGAGACAAATGGATTTTACTGCAACTTCCACTTACTGCTGGGACAGATTTCCCATCGTCTACATTTACAGTTAGGTTTTCTAGCAGTCTGTCGAGCAAACTCAAATGAAGACCTATTCCTTAAATTTAAACGAGGCTTCCCAACTGTTGAATTAGGCAGGTGGTCTGATATATATTGCATTTCAAAGTCAATCCTGTAATCTAACATTTATAGTCAAAGTTATGTCAAGCTTTGTTGAAGATGAAGAGCATGTAGTTATTGAAGTCATATATAGTTGTTGAAGAGTATGCAGTTATTGTATCTATACTTGTTGAACATCATCCTGACGAGGGGCTAAAATGTTTTATTTGAATTCAGGAATTGATTGATTTCCAGCTCCCCCCCAGCCCCCACTGCTTCAGTTAATCTGCAAAAAACAAAGCATCTGAAATTTTTCTCCCAGACTTTGCAAAATCCCATTGACATTTCAGAGGCATATGCTCACGTCGCAATTGTGTGGTGTCCTTTCAATTTAACAAAATATATTGTCATATTTGGAACCCACAAGGGTAAAATTCAATTTTAGTAGGGCTACTAACTGAGTGGTGCTAGAGTAATTGTCAATTATATGCCTCCTTTCCACCAAAGAAAATCAGGCAGAATGTGTAACAAACAGCTGGTGCACTATTAGTTTATGACCACCAGCTAAAGTAAAACTTTACTTCCCCTGATTGCTCACTGGTGTTTGGTATCATAGCCTTGATGGATAGCTGGAATCAGGAATCGGGTCTTAGAGTTTTTGGTCTCCTTCGTGCACTTAACCAGGCGTGTTGCATTACAAATGAGGCAGAAAGATATTGAGAAGGTGAAATTGGTTTTGGGCAGAGTGAAACCTGGATGTGAGAGTACCAGCAGCTCGTTTTACAAGTTGCCCGACTTGCACTTCCGTGATGATCATTTTACTTGCATTGACATTTTTTTAAGTCTGTTGTACATTGAAAATAGATTGTATTACACAATCAAAAATACTTGAGCCAGGAAATATTGCTTTAGAATCCTTACATATTTCTGTCTATTATCCAAGATAAAATATTATATAGTGATTTGAATTGGTGGAATTGGAAAGGACATTGTAATAGTGAGTATAGAGATAACACAGTGTGGAACTCAAGGAACACAGCAGGTCAGGCAGCATCAGAGGAGCAGGAAAGCTGACATTTTGGGTTGGGACTCTTCTTCAGAAATGGCATTTTTGAAGAAGGGTCCCGACCCGAAATGTCAGATTTCCTGCTCCTCTGATGCCACCTGACCTGCTGTGTCCCTCCAGCTCCACACTGTGTTACCTCTGACTCCAGCATGGGCAGTTCTTGCTATCTTTGAAATAGTGAGTAGTTGTATTTAAAATTGTTCTTTAAGACCCGAACTAGAGTAGTGAAAATGAAAAATATTTCTATTTGCAAGGTAATATGAAACAAAGAATTATGGATATTAGAAATTGAAACAAGAACAGAAATTTCTGGAGAAACTCAGCAGGTCTCGCAGCATCTATAAAGAGAAAGCAGAGTTAATGTTTCAAGTCTAGTGACCCTTCTTCAGAACAATTGTAAGGTGCCAAGACTGACTCAGTTTTGGTGGCTGTCTTGAATCTGATTTGGAACATTGCGGGTTTGAGTCTGACTCCACAGATTTGTGCAAACTATCTAGCTGGACATTCCAGTTCAGTATTGAGGCATTGCTGCACTGAAGAAGTTGCTCTCTTTTGGGCAATGTCTTATAAAAGGTGCAATTTAATAAATGACTTAATAGGGAGGTGGTGATGTAGTGGCAATTTGCTGGGTTTAACTCTAGAGATGTAAGCTAATGCTGTTGGGGATATGTGTTCAAGTCTCATTCTGAAATCAGGTGGAATTTAAATTAATATAAAACCTGGAATTGAAAGCCAGTCTCCCATAAAACTATCGCTGAGTGTTGTAAAAAAATTGATCTGGTTCTGTCCTTTTGGGAAAGAAATCTATTGTACTTAGATCTGGCCAATATGTGACTCCAGATCCACAGCAATGTGGCTGACTCTAAACTGTCCTCTGAAATGGTCCGGCAAGCCACTCAGTCCAAAGGCATTTAGGGATGGGTAACAATTGCTGGCTTTGCCAGAGATGCCCACATCCCGTCAAAGTATAAAAAAAAATTCAGCAGCATTGAGATATTTTAAAATCTACAGCATTCCAGTCAATTAAAAATATATTAGCACTGAAACATTTTAATCCTATAATTGATGTGCTTATGGAATCTAGACCTGAGGATAATTTTTTATTTAATTCGCTATTTTACAGTGGTAGCAGGGAAACAGTAAGTAAATCAATAGAAGAAATATATTTAAAAAGAACATGCAGTATATCCCAAGAGGTTAGCTTGAGGATCTTCAAGAATTGGCCTCAGACTTCCATTCTTAATAAGAATAGACCAAATTTGGGCAGCTTGTTTGGGGCATGAGAGACGAACGAGTCGCATAATGACGGCTGGCAAATGCCAAAAGTATGAAGGAGAAGTGGATGAGCCATCCTGTGCCTTGCTTGTTCCACACAACAGTAAGCTCCACAACATTTACTGATCTTATCTATGGCTTCCAATTGAACTGCTGGTTAGGATACTGGAGAAGTAGAAATGTTAGATCATGCATGGAACATGCTGCACTTTGCTTTTTCAGAAGTATTTAATGCAAGACCCTGAAACAGATGAAGCACACTTTTTTGCATATAAAATTGTGCTAACGTTGTTTTCTGCTGATTGCAAAGTTTGCTTCAGAACAGAAAAAAAGCAATATGGCAGTGACCATGCTGGCAGGGTAGATTGGAGGCATGACTTTGTGCTGATAACATTATATTACATCTGTTTTAAGCCCCATGGAAAGGTGCAACATGTGACAATTTCTCCCTCCCCCTTTACACTTTGTCTATGATGGTAGTATATTAGTAACATACTTATGACAGATTATGAACACCTTAGAGTTAGTTAAAGTTAATTCATGAGCTCAAAGCGATTCAAGTCAAAATTAGATTATAATCTTCATTTTTCTTTCAAATTGTAAATTGTGTGCTCTCTTTTGAAGATAACAGTGGGCTATTTATGCTGTAATTAATGTGTTTGGACAAATTGCATTTGTTGGATAGCACTGTGGCCTGATCTCGACTGTGATAGTGCTGGTTTTACAAAATGGTGTAATGCTACAAAGAAGTGCATTGATGAGATTTAAAACTGCATTCATTACTGTAATTTAAGATATGATTGAGTTGTCATGAAGTTACAAAATAAATGAAGAAATGTTATATTGCAGCTCATGTTCACGTTGCTTTACGCCTGTTTTACTCTAATGTTTATAAAACTGTTCTTCTAACTGCAGTTTTCTTCTAATTATATTTGATTAAGTTCTTTAGGTGTACTGACACATTTTTAATTAGTTATGAGTAAATAGGCAAAGGATTTCTACTTTAAGCTTTGCAAGAATAAAACAGCTACAGTAAATGAATCATGATTTGATTGTGGTGTAGTTGTTGACCTTTAAAACTTCAAAGAACGCGTCCAAAATCAGGGGTCAGTGTATAGATATTTTCGTATTTTCTGTTCAGAAATGTTATTATGCACGTTTGGAGCAGGTGAGATTCGAACTCCAGCTTCCTGCTTCAGAAGTGGGGACACTACCGTAATACCACAAGGACCTTCCTAGAGCATTAGCCTGGGGGTCTAGATTATTAAGCCAGTGACATTACCACTATGTCATATGCCAAATATAAAATATGAACCACTGGTTCAAATGCTCACCATTTTGAAAGGTGAAAAGATTTCTGTTTCTCTGCGACCATGTGCAGTATGCACTGTGTGGGCCTGCATTATGCTTGTACATATTTTTGTATCAATGCAGCCTATATTACCTGCATCCCTTATGGTCACTAAAATTGAGGCTGATTCCTAACGTAAGCGTAGCACTAAATTTATGTCTTTGAGCTGAGAAATGGGATTCAATGTCTATGCCATACATAAATCTAAACTTATACCTTGTCATCCAAAAATGGAGGGTCACTGTATGCACAAGTCGACTTGTACACCACAATGTGCTGTATGTATTTTACTTAAAATGCACTGAAAGTGGATTGGAGATGTGCCATGAAGGCTCTTACATGCTCACACATGTTGGATGCCAATATCCATGGACATGGGCATCTGTGGCTGGCACGCATGGGGCATGTTCTGAGACATTGGTGTCTGGTGTCCAACATGGAAGACCTTTGGTGTGAGCTGTGAGCTCAAGTGTCCAGGTAGCCACTCTGAGTTCCATGTTGAGAGTTTGAGATATCTAGCTAGTTTGGTGCATTTTGTAACAAAGAAAACTGAATATTGATGAGGTGAGTTGGTCTATTAATAATATATTTAACAAGCTATATTCCCCTTCAATTGGCAACTTCTAGCTACCTAGCAAGAAACACTCTTTTTCGCTCATCAAAACCATGTAAAATGGCACAAGATGCTCTGACTCTAAGATAGGCCACACCAGGCTTCTTGCACAGTTTTGCTATAAATCTTACCATTGCCCACATCACTCAGACTCCTACAAGATACAGCCAAATGACATTGTTCCAATTCAGGATGGAGTGTGACTTGGAGGGGAACTTGCAAGAGGTAATATTCCATGCATCTGCTGCCCTTCTTCATCTAGGAGGCAGAGATCGAGTTTGATAGATGTTGGCAAAGAATCCTTGGCAAGTTTCTGCAAAGCGTCCTGCCGACAGTACACACTAGCATGTGCGACTGGTGAAGATGATGAAGTTTGAGGTGTTGATTAAGTGGGCTGCTTTGCTCTGGATGGTATTGAGTGTTTTGTGTTGGAACTGGACTCATCCAAGGAAGTGGGAATATTCCATCACACTCCTGACTGTGGGCAGGCTTTTAGGAATCAGGAACTGACTTCCTCAGCGTAGAACTCCCAGGATCTAAGCAGATGTTATAGCCACAGTATGGCTAGTCCACTTAGGTTTTTGGTGAATGGTAACTCCAGGATGTTAATCATTGCTTATTGTGTATAAGGCTTCAGTCTCTTGTCTTTTAAATCCTTCATGTTGCCTGTTTCCTCTTTTAGATGATCAAATGAGATTTTTTAATGCTATTAATATTGAATGACTAGAGGCAAGCTTTGCTGGAAGGATTTCTTTTATCATTGGCAAATTATTATTTTCTGCCTGTTCACATGAATTGAATTTAGTATTTGGGATTCTCAATTCAACAAATGCTAAGGACTGAGTCTATCTGCATGGAGGATAGATAAAGTTGTTAATTGAGATTGATCATTAACATGACATGACGGTAATTATGCTAAAAACTTCCAAAACACTGAAACAGATGGGAAAATAGTTTCTTAGCCTGTTAGTTGGAATTGAGGTAACAGCTGAGTCAAAATCACTGCAATATTACCTCGGGCCTTTCACTAGATGGTCCAGGCACCTGTGTGAATCAGGCGACAGTGTCAGTAAAATATGAAAGTTGTCATATTCATTCAATCTGTGTTTGATTTTGTGAGCCTGTTTACTATTGATGCTCATTATTTACTATTGATGGTTTACTTTTCTGAGTCTACGACCAGTTGAACCAATGTGTTAAAAGAGCTGGAAGCTAGCACTTGTAGTATAAAGTAGTCATTTTGCAAATGCAGGAATATTTTAAAACTCTTGTAAATACATTTTACATGCAAACTGGAGGGTGATATCTCTGCATTGTTCTGAGATTTAAAAATAGACAAAAAAACAGTGCTATTATGTGCATGGCACCCTATTACAATGTTCATACCCATGCTTTCCCTATTTGAACAGGAGGTGCAGAAGAAAGCCTCAAAATGTAGCTAACTTACTGTTGTGTGGTTGAGAGGATCATCTCAATGTCCAAGGGAGTGCTGTGAGATTCTACTGTTAGGAGGTTTGTGATATGTAGTTGTGTTGGTCATGATGCCCACTTCCCTGATTGGTTTGAAATACTTCTGTTGAATATTTTATGTCCATTTGAGAGAGCAAATGAAGGCCTCAATTTAACATCTCATCTGTAAGCTGGCACCTTTTGACAGCGCAACGTTCTTTCACCCTACACTGAAACCACAGCTTGGAAATTGTGCTTAAATTTCCAGAGTTGCATTTAATTATAATATTTGTGTACTCTGAAAAAGAAACGGGATATGATTGTGAAATGGATGGCTATGTGAAATCCTGTGGTTTTTCATAAACTAACAAAACCACAGTGACTCTTCTCACTCTTGTTTAGTATTCTGAACAGATACATCACACAATATTTATCAATTTCTGTAAACTTGCAGCTGCAGAATTCATACCATAACTACATGCAAATGTTTTTGATAGATCAAGCGGTTGTTTCGGATCAATTATGAACTATAAACCAACCTTTGGAAAGTCTAAATGTGGAAATAGTATTGTTCATGTGATATAAATATGTATTAAATTGCTTGTAAAATGATTCTGCTTAGAATTCTTAGATGCACAATGTTGGGCAAAATCGCAGCAAAAGGCCAAAGCATTTTTTTTGGCTAAATGCGGGTTGCATTGCGTTTTTTGGGGGGTTTCTCATCATAAGCCCTAGTGAGAACTCTCACTGTATCTTACAAACTCCTAACTACCTACCCCATCTCAATGGCGTCTCTCCTGTCAGATTCACGCCCCAATTTACCATGTGTCATTTCTGGACTAATTCTCTACTTACTGGTAAACCGCTGAAAGGTCAGCATCCCTGGCGCCTGCCACATTTAAAAGGCCACAACCAAATGAGATCCGGCATTCCAAAGCTGCCCTGCTCGTTGGCAGACAGGCTATGAAAATGTCACGCAGGGAAAGATGGCACTGTGATCCTCGTACAGGGAGCTGGAGGTTCTGGGGTATTGCAGAGGAGGCCACAACACCAGACGCTGGCAGCCTGGCCTGAGGTCACCACGTGAATCAGTGCCATCTCTCAGTGCAGGAGAATGGACAACAATGTGGCTTCTCCACTCCCCAGGGTAAATGCCATGCTCTTCTCTCTGCTACTTCATATTCACTGGACCTCTGCTACTGCACACACCTCCCACCAAGGCTCATGTTCCGCTACTCTCACTGTCACCGGCCACATATTCCCTCATTTGATCTCGTTTCACTCCAACCTCTGCACCATAATCCTGCACAGCCTGTGCGCTGCTACTCAGTAACTTGGAAAATTTAACCACCTTTCATACTCTGCATTAGCTGTATTACCTGCGTCAGCTCAGTCAAGCCCTCCCTCAATAAGGCAGAAAGAGTCCAAACAGATGGACGGAGCCCAATATTTGACTCCTCAGCCCCTACAAGGAGAGAATTCAGACCGTTACTGGAGAAGACTGGGACTGCTCCTGCAGGAATGCTGTAACATCCATGTCCTGCCAATGGAGTAGGTACCATTCTTCATTCTACTGCAGCAATCACATCAGCTCTGCTGTCCATCTCACTTATCATACACCACGTCTAACCACTTCTGTCTTGCAGCTACCAATGGGATGTCTATAACCTCTGTGGAGAAATGGCCCACTCTGCCAGAAGCCACCTCCTTGACTGCTGAGGGTGAGAGGATGGAGGTCTCAGAGGAAGCATTGGCAAAGCTGCCTCCTGCACTGCCTTCTAGCTCAGATACTACTACTCAATGGTAATGTTAGCATGAGAGAATGGGGGAGCATCATCTGGTGCCACACCTCATAGTAATAACTCCGCTGAAGAGAAAACACCCAAAGCTGCTGATACTTAGCTCAGCTGCAGGCAGGAGAGGATCCTGTATTGTCACCAATCAGGGATTTCATCCACATGCAAGGAAGGAATAGGAGCTGGTATATGGGATGCAATTGTCCCCATTGTCCAGAAACCCTGCAGGAGTTCAGCTACTTGTGCGAACATCTGACTGCCTCCATGGTCAGTTTGGCAGCTGCCTGGTGCAGTGCCCTCAGGGTGCTGCACTCCACTTCATTGCTGCAGCCAGTGGTGCCCAGGAACAAAGGTCTGACGGCAGGGGGATGGGTATCCGAGTGCACACTCCATCTTCTTCTTCCTCACAAAGAGACAGGGCAGTGGCAAGAGGCACCCAACTTGAAGAGGAGCCACTCACAGGCCCCTCAGAACTCTCCTGAGGGCGCTCCAGAGGTAACCTCCACTCCACCTGCCCCTCTCCAACTCTTGGAATTTCCAGCCAAAGATAGTCCACCTGCCTCTGGTAAGAAGACCCTTGGCTTGTCTGAGCTGTCCTGACACAAACATTGCACAATCAAATGTCCAAGGTCTGCAGGCTTCCTCCAGCCAGCTGCTGAACCAGGGATTACAGTGAGATATAGTGATAGGGAGTGAAAAAGGAAAATCTATTGAGGGTACTTTGGTGACACATGACATTGCACTGTATGCGGAGTTTCACGTTTGTATGAATTTGATTGATTTTGTACTCCATTGATTTGTTCGGGTGCCTGTATTACCCCAAATGTAACTGTGGAAGCACGATGAACAAGGTATATAGAGGGCAATAGGTCCTGCAAACACCTTTACTCCTCATTCTAAAACATGCCTATTCTTTCACTGGCCTCTGTGTCCGAAAGTGTTGGTAGGAATGAGGGCACTCAGTGATGTCTGGAACTGGGAAGTTACAAGTCAACAAGGAGCCAGTGTATTTGGATGGTCAGGGATTACTGACCCCACAGTTCTGTGCCCTGCATGATGAATAGGTGTGTAGTTTTGTTTCAAGGGTCACACGTTGCTGGGTCCTGCAGCCCGCTCCTTCTCAGATCAGGACACTTAACCCACCCACTCTGAGTGTGGTCACAGCCATTTCCCTTCCCATTTCAATTTACAGCGTGATGGAAACTGCCTGACTTTTCCACCCCCACCCCCTGGAATATGAAGTGACGATGGTAGGTGTGCTCATACAATTTCTGCCCCTTGAAGTTATGGTGTTCCTGAGTGCGGACAAAATCCCCTCCCACATGATCCCCTTCCTATCATGCTTTGCTGTATTCCCTCTCACAAATACAGTTTTCTTGCTTCACAATTGTTATTTTCCCTTCCCTGCAGCCTGCCACCCCCAATCCCGAAGTACAGTTCCTAAGCCTCCTTCCCATGCCAGCCTGCCCTCTATATGTCCCCTTTTCTCCTTAGCTTCTGTGGATGGATCTAATGGACTGACCATGGACCACTGTTGCAAGTGTCCTAACCGGACAAGAAGTACCCTGACCACTGGTGCCTGTACATCTTTATGACTGTGTTAGCCCTACCCTCCTCTCACAGTCTGTAGACAGTGGAGCCACAGTTTGACTCACTGCCTGGACTGTAGAGGCATGGGCCTGCTGACCAAAATTACCCTGACTGCAGCCAATCCCCCGGTCTGGTATTAGAGGCTGCCCTGACTTACTGGGCAGGGCCTCCCTGATTGATGAGTGCCTCCATGGACTTTATTGATGACTACTCCCCTCAGACTTTGAGATGGCTGCCTGCTTGCTGCATATGCAGCATGTTTGCCAGGTAGGCTAATGGAACACAGTGTAGGTGTGAGATTGACTTAGCACATTGCTGCACAGCAAGAAGTACACGTTCTTGATTGAGGACTATTGCTAACGAGGCATGCTGCCTGTTCATGTTCTTGTGCTAATTGACACAGCAAGGTAAGGCATGGATGCTGTGTGTATGCAGGTAGGCACTAAGTGAGTTTGCACTAAGAAAGTAAACAAGCAACGCTGAAATACAACCTGATCCAATCTGTAAGCTGCCAATGTACACAAAGTGCCCTTGCAGCAGCCTTTCACTGCCATTTGCAATGCATATCTGTGCTTCCTCGGCAGCAAGTGGATCAGAGAGGTGCCACAATGGTTGGGAGGGATTGGGAGATGTTGAATGGATGAAGGGTGGAAATACCATGCAATACTGTTTCATACTGAACAACATTGAGGTTCTTGGCAGCCAGTGTGCGCTAAAGTCTCCAGGTACCCTTTCTGAATTCCATGTTGAGGATTCTCAACACTTAGATTGTTCAGCGCATTTGGTAAGATAGGAAGTTGAATATTAATGAGGCAAGTTTTGGAATTAATAAGGCTCTAATCCCTCTTAGTTGGCAACTTGCCACTGCCTACTGAGCAACTCGCCTTACTGGTGGACAAGTGTATTAAAGAGGCGGACAGTTCATATTAACGTTGAGATGAGCCTTATGCAATTCTGTCACAAATCACATCATAGCCCCTGTCATGGATCCCTGAAAGATTCCGCCCAATCTTCCTTGTAAACGGGCTAAGATTTTATGAAAGGCCAGTTCGTATTATGCAAGGAGTGAAGATCATGGGATGAGGCCCAAGTATACTCTGTAGGTGAAGTGGGCATAGAAGGTGTAAATTAAATGGATTAGAGTATGTACATGTAAATCAGTCTCCATGTTGAAGTCATGCATTCTGTCCTTTATAAGCGTGGACATATTTAAAATAATGGAAACTTTCTGTATAAGCTTGTCACATTGTAATTACACCCTCACACCAGTCAAGTTGCTCTCGCAGCTTTGCTGCTGGGAGCCTGTAATTACAGTGCGACAGGTTTATGTTGAAAATTTCCATCATTAATGTGAACAGAGGAATTTATAGTGGAAGAAATTTACATGAAATACACATCAACGTAAGATATACTATTGACACATCGTACAATGGGAAATCCTCTCAAAATAATCTCTGAATTATGTTTAGATATCTTGGGTTAAAATGTAATTTTAATGGGAACTTAATCATATCACTCAGATTGCCCCAGAGCACTTTACTAGCATTTTGCTCCCTTGTTGTACGAACTGAGCAGAAATGTTACCAATAAGAGAATAATTTGTTTTTGTTTTAGTTGAGCAGTACATTTTACCAAGAGACTGTAAGAATTATGTCCTTTACTTTGGCAGGAGATTTTGAAACATTTTCTTGAACCACAGGACCAGGCCCTAAGTTGGATCTCACCTGAACATCTCACCTGGAGGATGCCACTTTTGACAATGCTAGATCAATACTGCCTAAGAATGATTACCTGGTTGGAGAAGTGGGAGGTCTGCACTCATATGAGAGAATATTTACAGGCTTCATAGGCATAGCAAGGGAGGACATTTCTGCTGAAACTCCATCTGATCAGTCGTTGCTGTGACCACTTCTTTTCACACATGCTTGGTAGCTATGTGGATTAAATGTGTCATTAATCCCTTACTCTACATCTCAGCATAAGTTCTCCGAATGTACCCTATTTAACCAGTAGCATTTAATCACAAAATATTTGACTCTGTACACCCAACACAGCCCCCCGACCTGCCCCCCATAATCCACGAGTCTCTATCTTGAAGGATGTATTGGATGCTTGAGTGGAGTAGGATAGCAGCTTCCCTGCAGATAAGAATATTTATGAGATGTTGGGAGCTCAAAGTAGAGGCACATTATCATTTATGAGGGAATCAACTTCTGCATCAGTCTCCAGATGAAGGTCTTGCATAGCACTATGATCTGCTGACTGGACAGAAATTTGATCTGCTCCAACATGTCTGCTCCAACTCAGCCTTTTTCCTTCAAAGTAATTCTGCAGGTAATCTCTATCTTTAACCAGGGCTTGCTTCTTTGAGATCATCATCGCAACCTTAAAGGACAATTTTTATACTTTTTTTCAAGAATATCTTTTTTTTAAAAAGATAAGATTATTGCTCAATAATTGCAGCAGGACATTCTCATCAGCTAATCGTTCACAGCAACTTTGAGACTCTGACCATTTCTATGAAAGACAGACTTTCACTTGTTTACTGGACCTCTTTGTTGTGTCAATTGGTGTGAGAAGCTTGCCTTTCTGTGTTGAGAATTTCTGAAAATCTGCTATAGTCTTCTCTTTTTCAGTTTCCACAGATTGATTGCACTGTGCGACTATTACTTATTGGAGTTTTAGGGTCAGCAGTCTCTTTGAGATAGTTAGCCTGCTCTGAATCTTGTTTAACTTTGATCTGTTCTAGCCCTTTTATTGGTGCTTCCTCTAAATATTTGCCAAGGCATTAATCTTTAGAAGCCAAGTCTTTAGAAGCTCTACATTTAGTGCTCTTTCTCTTTGCTGAGAGTCAGTTTCCACAGAATGCTGTGGGGTTCATTTGTAGGTTTTGTTGGCATTTTTGTAGATTAGCAGTATTGGAATGTTGAATGTGAGAATGATCAAATCTGGACTGAATCATATCCATTCCTCTGAATAGCTATTTCGCAGGAACTGATTGAATTTCTACTTCAGCTAAGTGGAATGTTTCTTGGTCCTGACTGGTATATACAGCTCAGGCACTGGTAGATTAAGATGGTTTATTTTGAAATTTCTGTGCTATTTTTTGAATATGCCTACTGCTACTCTGACAAACCACCTGAAAATGAGGTAGGTCAATGGCATGTGTGTATTCAGCATTGATAGCTTGCCTGGCTTAGAGCTGGTGTAGAGCTTTCCCACCCACAATCTGAAAAGAAGTAATGTTGGGAGCTGCACGTTCTCTTTGTAGCTGTTGTATTGATAACTCATTCGTTATCCTTTAGATTTCCAAAGTGGAC
Organism: Rhincodon typus; assembly: GCF_021869965.1. Classification (NCBI taxonomy): domain Eukaryota; kingdom Metazoa; phylum Chordata; class Chondrichthyes; order Orectolobiformes; family Rhincodontidae; genus Rhincodon; species Rhincodon typus. The sequence continues at coordinate 18,928,525 of NC_063347.1, forward strand.
TGAGTTGGTCAGTGGGCTAGTCAAGGATAATTCTTTGTTTCCTTGAATAAGAGGTCTATTTTGCTTCCAAAGTTCAGTCTGTCTGTTTGGGATCATGTATGATCTTCTTTAGACTGTAAAAACTCTTAGAAAGGCTTCATCCTAGACCCTCACTGTTATGTGATCTTTTATGGGCTCTTTTTTCAAGTTTCCATATTGGTAATCTGTGATCCAATATAAATGATTTTCTAAAGGGGCCGATTGTTTGCACTGGCAATTGGCTGTACCAATTAAACTTTGTTGAGTCTGTAATGGAGTTTCACTTTAGATGGAAAATGGTGTTGAAAGCTTTAATTATCTCTTACAAAGTTTTAGTTTCTTCTGCATTGCCTTGTCTGGCAAAATTGAGGCTGGTACTTCTAAAGATCACGAACAACAATACACTGGGCCCAGTCATTATCTGACTTTGCATTGAGGCCTGAAGCAGTACTGTATTTGGTAAACTGTCATGATATTGTACCTAATGCACTATCTGGTCGAAGCTGTCTGTTGTTTTCTAAAGAATCTGGTAAAGGCAATGCTTTTTCTACCCTCAAATTTGTGTTATGTGCATTAAGGTGACTGAAATGCTTTTATCCTTTTTTTGTGCTTCTCCTTTACATTGTCTCTAGTAGGTTTGTCTTTCTGTAAAGATTTCTGATCTACATGAATTTAAGGCTCACTGTTGTTACCTGACTTTTTCTTGTTATTTGCGACATACTCTGCTGCAATCTTCTGTGCTTCTTCAGCTTTTGATTCCAGGTGTCACTTTGAGCTCTCACTGCCACTTGCTTCCGGTTCTGTTGCCTGGTCGTCACAGCAACCATAAGATAACGTGAGGTCTACTTCCATAATGGTGAACATAAACAGCTTTATTACCCATAACTATTAACCAGGCATGATATGAAAGAACATCCTGCTGAAGCCCTATGGACTCAGGCTCCAGTTTTGTGTGATCTGAGCTCACAATGACGGAGCCCCTTTTGGACATGCTCAGTAGCTGTTTATGGGGTAAATGTGTAATTAACCCTTTACTCTGCATTAGTTTTCCTGTGTGCAAGTCCTGGCGTGAGCCTCGAATTCACAACTTTATGATTCAGATATAAAGGCGCTATAATGGAGTCAAGATGATGCTAGTGTACAATGACCAATGCTAAGAAAAATATCAACAAATATTGACCAAAATGTGTTATTGGTGAAGGTGGTTAAGGTTTGGAAATCTCTTCCACAAAGGGAAGTTGATGCTAGGTTGGCTGTTAATTTTGTATCTGAGATAGATAAATATTTGTTAAGCACAGGATTTTAAGGGGTATGGGAAATAGGCAGGTTTATGGATTTTTTTTTCCTTCCATCATGGCTTGTGAGTGTCACTAGCCAGGCTTTATTGCCCATCCCTAATTGCCCAGAAGGCAGTTAAGAGTCAACCACATTGCTGTGGTTCTGGAGTCACATGTACGCCAGACCAGGTAAGGATGGCAGTTTCCTTTTTTTAAGGACATTAGTGAGCCAGGTGGGTTTTTCCTGATAATCCACAATGGTTTCATGGTCGTCATTAGACTCCTAATTCTAGATGTTTATTAGATGCAAATTTCACCATCTGCTGTGGCAGGGTTCGAACCCAGGTACCCAGAACATAACCAGGGTCTCTGGATGAATAGTCTACTGATAATACCACTAGGTCACAGATCAGCCATGAACAGACTTGAGGGCTGAATGACTTACTCCTATTCCTATATGAGTGATTATATTTATTCATTCATGGGATGAGGGCATTGCTAGCTAGGCTAGCATTTATTGCCTATCCCAGAGGGCAGTTAAGAGTCAACCACATTGGCTGTGCGCCTGGAGTCACATATAGGCCAGACCAGGTAAAGATGGCAATTTTCTTCCCTCAATTACATTAGTGGGCCAGATGGGTTTTTCTAACAATCAACAATGCATTCATGGTCATCATTAGACTCTTAATGTGAGATGTTTATTGAATTCAAATTTCACCTTCTGCTGTGGAGCAGTTCGAACCCAAGTACGCAGAACATTACCAGGATCTCTGGATTTATAGTCTAGTGCTTATACCACAAGGCCACAGATCAGCCATGAACAGGCTTGAGGGGCTGAGTGGCCTACCCCTGTTCTTATATGGGTGATTGAATGCAATTGCTATGCACTTGTCTAAACTAAATTGCGCTGAATATTTGAGAAAATGTGTTGAAGCCTGAACTGACAGTATGTTACAGTTGTATAAACAAGTGTAAATGTAACCACTCAGAAATGAGTTTAAAGCTTTGCATGAAAACAGAAAACCAGGTGCCACAAACTGATTCTCATAAACATGTGTGCTTTTTTTGGATTGGCAGCTTGCTATTGAACAGGGCACAATGTGATGGGATTTTGCTGTGTGCTGTCAACTGGTTTGTGTCACCAGGTGACAGTGAGGTGACTCAGAGCATTACGATGAGGTAAAAGCAGCATTGCAGATAGCTATCGAAGTGTAGGTGGAATGGACTGATGCCGGATGAGACGAGCAGCGAGGTTAATAGCTTGATGATTGGTTTATGTCAGAGAGTGTCTTATAAGGTCCATTGAAGAAACTTTGGCAGCTTAGCAATCTGTATTTCATGATTTCTTATCTGCGGCTGCCTGCATGACTCACTGCCTGGCTTAATATGTCTACCACTAAGCTCAATTTCTTTCTGAACGGCCCACAGCAGTGATAGCTTTTCCAATAAGTTTATAATGTACAATAAATAGAAAATGCAACAAATTTTATAGTGACGTTTGAAAAGAAGCACCTTTAGAAGTGGGGTACAGTCAATTTTTTTGTGGATTATGTAGATTGCAGCCCAGGATTTTTGAGTCCAGCCAAGGAGGGGAGGGAAGACAGAATGGCAAGTCCCTCACTCAGTCTTCTGAAACTGGTACTAAATGGGTCGAAATCAGTTTCAGGTTCATGCCTTCTTTTGACATAGCTGGTCAGCTTGTCGCCTCCCACAGACTGGGCCATGACTGCAGCTGTTCATTTTGTAGGAGGACAATGAGTTAGTATTGTTTGTACTCCATAATTACAGTTAGCTTTGGGGAGGAGTTGATGGGGTGAGCCTAAGTGAGGCAAGGAATGACTCACCTTGGCATCATGCTGGACCACATGATCCACCCAGACCAGTCCTACACTGTCCCAGGTTGGTGCATTCACAACAATTCCCATCTGATCCAGGACGTGATCCATTATTCCCAGAGGGCTGGCCTGTTGACTGCCTTTCTCTTCCTTGATCGGAAAAGGAGTTCGACAGAGAGGATAATGTTCGGGACTGTGTGAGCTTTTGGGGTCGGCATGCATTTCGTCTCCTGGATCTGATTTCAGTACGCAGCCACAGAGTGCCTAGTGAAGGTTAACGTGTCCCTGATGGCACCCCTGTACATTGGGAGAGGAGTGCGTCAGGGCCAGCTTTATTCTCTCTCAGTGGAGCTGTTCCTGCGCCTGTTGCCTAAGCAGCTGTCAGATTTGGCTTTGCGTGGCCTGGGCCTGGCGGGGTGGTCCTTCTGGCATACGCCGACGACACGCTCCTCATGTTCACAGACCCAGCTGACCTGCGGAGGATGTGCGAGTGCCAGGAGGTCTACTCTGCAGCGCCTTCCGTGAGGATCAACTGGAGCAAGTGTTCGGGGCGTCTGGCCGGTCCGTGGCAGATGGACCCCCTGCCAGAGGAGCTCCGGTGCTTCACGTGGAATACCACTCAGTACCTCTACCTAGGAGTCTATCTTTGCCCTGCTGAGGAATCCTGGCCAGCAAATTGGTATGTGTTGAAAACCAAGGTGACCACTCGGCCAGCACGCTGGACAGGACTGCTCTGAGTGTTGTCCTGCGGGGCGTGAGTGCTGGTCATAAAACCAGCTGGTAGCTGCCATGTTGTGGTACCAGCTGGTTACTTTGGTCCCTTCCCCAGGTTTTGTCATGACCATTCAGGAAAAACTTGTCGAGTTTTTCTCTGCCAAGAGGCATCACTGGGTCGCTGCTGTGGTTCTGAGTGTCCTGCTTGAGGAGAGCGGTCAGGTGCTGGCGTACCTTCACACCCAGGTAGCGACTTTCCACCTTCAGACCCTGCAGCACTACAGTAGCTTTACGCCGAGGTTCCTCCAAGGGGGTGTGCCCTGATGATGTTTCTCTTCCATCAGGTGTGCAGCCTCCATTACGACATGCAGTCCTGTTGGTGGAGTGCTCTCAGCCTTGTGTCTTCTTTCAGGAATTGCCTGACTTCCATTTGGATCTGATTACATTCTGGGATACAGTCGGCTCACGCCGGAGTCACTGCTCAGGAACAGATTCCTCCTCGAGCGCGGTTTGCACTGGCCGAGGGAGGAGAGAGCTTCGAACACAGAACTGACCAGAGTCGGGGATGTACTGGATGGCAGAAGAGCGGTCTGGCTGATGCCAGCACAGTTAATTGAGAGGGCGCTGATTCACATGTGGTTTGCGACCCGAGCCATCTGGTGCCTGACGGACAAGGCACTTGGCCCTGACACCTCGCATGCATTTGAGGTGGTTCAGGCATGAGATGGGCTTCCAGACAAAACGACCCCTGTCCATCCAGACCTCAACATTGGCCCCGTGCCACGGATCCTCCCCTGTGACGTGATGTCCCACAATCTGAGGCATCTCGGGACATCTTCCCTGTGCCCTTTCAAACGGATCAGAGGTGCTATCTGTATGGGCTGATGCTCCACACTCTCCACTGCTGCACCTTTGCCCTCCACCCAGTCTCGCCTCAGCATGACGTTTTGCCCTCGGGTGGTGGAGATCCCCAATGGAGGGCCCTCTAAGAAGTGGTTGTCCCCTCTTACATTGGGGATATGGGGTGAAGAGTGCTGTACTTGGCAGTCCTATGCAACTATCGACTGAGCAAGCTCACCGGGTGCCAGACCACATGCACATTCTGTGAACCTGGAGGCGATGGTCTTCCAGATCAATGTTGAATGTGTTCATTTGCAGCCATTAGTTTTTTCAAGGAGCTGCTGCTTAAATTTTAGTTGAACTTCAGCCCCACACTCCTCATCTTACAGGTACACAGTATGGAGAGAGGCAGACAAGTCTACGGATGCTGCTTGGCCTGCTGTGTTCATCCAGCCCTGCACCTTGTTGTCTACGGAGCCTTCTCGTAGCTTTGCTCCCAGGCCTGGCCACGATGGCCATTAATGAGTTCAGGCAACGGCCTGAGGAGAGGCTCATCATTCCTGACTGTCTGCCCCTCTTTCTCAGTCATCTCTGTGCTTGGGTGTCCCCGGAGAGGGAGCGCACATGGTCAAGGCCTTTCACGACCAATGGGCACTGTGGGGACTGGAGAACATCATCAACCTTGTCAATGATATTTTGATTTAGTAAAGCTTTTGTTTTCCATCGTATAAGTTTCTGTTTTTGCCTTTTGAGTTTGTTTTCGGTTTGATATCCCAGGAAAAGGGCTGGACTTCTAATGTTTGAGTACCGAATGGTTAAAAAGTGCTTCATTTCTCATACTTTGCATCTGGCTGGATGCAAGTCAACACAAACTCATCTTGGTGCAGATCTACTCATTCCAAAGGCCACTCTTCAGCCCTCTCTCCCTCTCCCTGTCCCTCTCTCTCTTTGTCTGTCAGCACACCTCAACACTTGCTTTCAATGTTATCACCCCTGCTGCATGCCGCACTTCCCACCAGCACCAACTCCAAACATCACCACACGGGTGTATCCCAATTTAAAAGTAAAGGAGCTGGAACAACTGTAGCCGCCCATCAGCTTTTCCTAATTGCGAGTGGCATTTCAGAAAAACAAGAGAAGATGAGGTGTGCTACGCTGCTGGGGATGAGCTACCGAGGTATTCAATCGATTTGATTTTAATGATGATGTGGAATAATTGGATGTATTGAAATAGAAATTTCGAGAACACTGGCAGCCAGAGAAAAGAAAACCAACATCTGTCCTCACGTAGCCCTGATTTGCACAAAACAGAGTCACTTGTTTGTTTTGTAAAGAGAATGTTCTTTGACCATTTTACTGATTCACCTGAAAATTGTGCCAGGCAGTCAGGTTGGCTTCTGATTTGGAACTGCAGCTATCAATTTTCCAATTAGAGGTCCGGTGGTTTGGAGGGAGAGTGGGAGCAGTGTGGGATTTGGGACGTGCATTAATTATTCCAGTAGCATGAGATGCTTTGAGTGATTTGTGTGAAGATGGAGTATGAGATTTTTATTCTATCACACTAATATGTTATCATATAGCGAGGATGTTATAGGCATGTATCTTAAAGGTTTATGGAAAGTGAGACATGACACAAAAAAGAGCTGTGGATACTGGAAATCCAAAACAAAGCAGGGATGGCTGAAACAACTCCGGCAGCATCTGTGGATTGAAAGCAGAGTTAATATTTGGTTCCGTTCTGAAGAAGGGTCACTGGACCTGAAATGTTAACTCTGTCTTCTGTCGACAGATGCTGCCAGACCTGCTGAAGTTTTCCAGCAATTTCTGTTTTTGTGCGACAGTTAATATTGCCCCCAACATCTTAATTTTGCTGTTGACAGTAAAAGCATGAATCACATTTATGTAGATATTGCCATAATTATAGTAAAAAAAAGACTGTGTGTAAAATATTAAAATTTGCTTCTTTATTTACTTAACTTGATATTGGGGTTCAGAATAATTAGAATTATTTAGGACTATCAGCAGCTGAATTTTACACCTTGGAATTCAAATTAATTCTGTTCATACTTAGCGAATAAGTTTCTCCAACAATAATAAACAAATGTTGTTACTGTTTACAAAGTTTTAAAATGTCTGTGTATTTAATATATAAAGATGTGGAGTCCCCATTCAGAAGAAAAGTATGCTCAAGTTGTACATTGTGTAAAACATGGTTAATATGGTCATAGAATCCCTACTATGTGGAAGCAGGCCATTTGGCCCATCGAGTCCTCACTGAAGCTGTGAAGAGGATCCCACCCAAACCTCCCCCCGCACCAACTTTCCCCACAACCCTGTATTTCCCATGGGTGAGCCACCTTGCACTTCCCAGGACACGAGGGGCAATTTAGCATGGCCAATCCACCTAACCTGCACATTTTTGGACTGTGAGGGGAAACTGGAGCACCTGGAAGAAACCCACGCAGATGTGGGGAGAATGTGCAAGCTCCACACAGACTGTCACCCCAGGCTGGAATTGAACCCAGGTCCCTGGCACTGTGAGGCAGCAGTGTTAACCAGTGAGCCACCAAGCTGCCCAGATATCTATGATGATGTAATGTATTGCAATGTAGAATGCAGGTAACTGATACAAGCAGTTTAGCAACATGTGGTTCCATACTTATAGCATTTAAATAGTGAACTTAGCATTGTACCATTTTCAAATCAAGAACGTTTCCTTTTTTTTGGTCTGTTAAACCATTTTGAAGTTCTGAATAATGCAGCTCATCATTTTGACAAATTTAATGCACTGTTAATGGACCATAGTACCAAAAATAATTTGTTCTCACTGCCCCTATATATGTCGCCTCCTCCAACCCTACATACCTCAGAGATTCTGCACATCTCAATTCTGGACTCCTGATTATCCCCAATTTTCTTTCCTTTACTGTTCCATTCATTCACTTGTCTAGGCCCTCAATTTTGGAACTCCTTCCTCACACCTCTTTGCATCTCCAGCTCGCACTCTGTCTTTAAGACAATCATTAACTTCTATTTCTGTATTCTATTTCTGTTGACTGTACTTTTGATTGCTTGTCCTAGTGGGAGGTGCAGCAATAGTACAGTGCTAATGTTACAGGACCAAAAATCCAGTGGCCTGGACATATGATCGTGAGTTCAAATCTCAGCACGACAGTTGGGGAATTTAACTTCAGTTTATTAAATAAGTCTGGAATTAAAAGTTAGAATCAGTAATGGTGACTGTGAAACAACTGATCGCCTAAAAAAAACTCCAGTTCAGCAATCGCCTTTAGGTCAAGAAATCTATTCTTATCAGGCCTGCATGTCACCACAGATTCAGAACAATTTGGTTGACTCTTAATTGCCCTCTGAAACGGCCCAGCAAGCCACTCAATTGTACTCCAGGAACTAGCTCATCACCAGCTTTTTGACAACATTTAGAAATGTGCATTAAATTTTAGCATTGCATTCCATGAATAAATAATAAAAACTTATGTGGCTCAGTGTCAGATTTTGTTCAATTGAGCTTCTTGAAGTGCCTTGCGACATTTTCTTAGATTAGAGACACTATATAGATGAAAGTTATTGTGATTTAAAGACCATCAATGTGAAATATGAGGCATCCAGAAGTTGACATAGATTTCCAAAATCTTTTCTGTGTAGACTTCTGCCTTTTAAAGTTCTTGTGCAGAAATAAACAAATTGGTGACACTTACACCTGAGATACAACTGCGCATTGAAAGAATGCATAAAGATGTGACGGCCAGCTCACAGGAAAAAAATTTAACCAATCAGTATCATGTAAGGATCTCAACAGAAGCGATGTATTTTGAGTTGGTTTGGATTAAAAAAATAGTGGCATTAGATTTTGATAGTGGATTTATGCTTTTGCCATAACCCTCATTGCTTTTTTTTTTCACCTACTTTTTACAGCATGTGCTGACAAAGTTGCATCCCCAGATACTGAAGCAGTCCATGTTCAAATGCAACACGACCTAGACAATATCCAGGTCTAGGCCCACAAGTTGCAAGTAACATACATGCCACACAAATGCCAGACAATGACCATCTCCAATAAGAGACAATTTAAATCACTGCCCCAAGACATTCAATGGTGTTATCATCACTGAATCTCCCACTATCAATGTCCTGGGTGTTACCATTGACCAGAAACTCAACTAGAGTCACTATATAACTATAATGGCTATAAGAGCAGGCCAGAGGCTATGAATCCTACAGTGAATAACTCCCCTCCAGACTCGCCAAATTCTGTCCATCATCTACAAGGCACAAGTCAGGAGTGTGATGACATATTTCCCACTTGCCTGGATGGGTGCAACTTCAACACAATCCGACTTGACACCATCAGAACAAAGGAGCCTACTTGATTGGCATCACATCGACAAACATCCACTCCCTCCACCACTAACACTCAGTAGCAGCTGTGTGTACTATTTAGTAGATGCTCTGCAGAAATTAATCTGTGATTCTTAGCACCTTCCAAACCCATGGCCACTTCCATCTGGAAGGACAAAGGCAACATATACATGGGAACAACGCCACCTGCAAGATCCCCTCCAAGCCACTCACCATCTTGACTTGGAAATATATTACTGTTCATTCATTGTTGCTGTAATTGCCTCCCCTAAGGGCATTGTGGGTCAACGTAAAGCACATAGGCTGTAGTGGTTCAACAAGGCAGCTCACCACTTGCTCAAGGGCAATTAGGGATGAGCAATAAATGCTGGATAGCCAGTGAAACCCACGTCCCATGATAGAATAAAAACAAAATGAATTAGTTTACCTACGGCAAGAGACATAGAATTGAGCAATATTCCTTCGTACAACATTCTCTAACTGCTTGTGAGCTATGTAGAACGAATCTGTGAGAAATAGTCATAGCGGATAGAAGAATGAAGTTTGGGGCAGGTTGAGGTGTGGCAGTTCCAAGGACGAGGCTTGGTGGTTAGCACTGCTGCCATACAACACCAGGGACCTGGATTCAATTCCAGCCTCGGGCGACTGTCTGTGTGGAGTTTGCACATTCTCCCCGTGTCTGTGTGGGTTCCCTCTGGGTGCTCCGGTTTCCTTCCACAGTCCAAAGGTGAGCAGGTTAGGTGGATTGGCCATGCTAAATTGCCCATCGTGTCCATGGGTGTGTAGGTTAGGTGGATTAGCCTTGGGAAATGCAGGATTACAGGGATAGGGTATGGGGGTAAGTCTGGGTGTGATGCTCTTCAGAGGGTTGGTGTGGACTTGTTGGGCCGAATGGCCTGTTTCCACACTGTCGGGATTCTATGATAAGGGAAAATGACATCATACCAGGATAGCCAGTTTCCACTTACATGCCTTTTTTATCAGAATAGCTCCGAGTTCCATACAGGTCATCAGTATCTCCTATATGTTCGATTTTACCTTAGAGTCACATACAGAGTCAAACAGCATAGAAACAGGCTCTTTGGCCCACCATGTCTATGCCACGTATATTGGTGTTGTTTGTGACACAAGGAGAAAAGATGGTATCAGTCTTGAAAGAAGTTCAAAATTTCATGTTGAAATTCAAAAGGAAAATATGAATTTTGGATCAGACTGGAAGCTTTTGAGCACATTCCTATGATTTCTGGACGATTAATTTTAATATGTCACTGAAAGTGTTGCCCTTTTCTTGTCCTATGTGTGTCAATATAAACTAACTGCACTAATTATTCTCGTGATGCTCGGTTTCTGAGCCACTGTTGCTCAAGTATTTAAGTTTAATTGCTTTTATTTCTCCATATCACCTATAATATGAAATAATCAGCTGCATTGCTTTATGGATTTAAATTACCTTTTTTTTCACTGCCGTGCCCTACATTTTGCTAAAGCTCTATTGAGACAGTGTGGTACGATGGAACAAACCTGCAAGGTCATATCTTTGCCTCATTTTAGTGTGAGGTAGCTTGTTGTTCATACAGTTTTATTGGTATTCAGAAGAGCAAGTGTTGAGATAGCATCAACATAGCTACTTTTTGTTAACTGTCTATGGTAGTGAGCTGGTCTGGTATTGTCTACTCCGTTTAAAGCAGCATTGTAACCAGTGTTATTTTCTGATTCCTGTACTGGCATTCTCTATCATGTCATAATGCAAGTGAGTGCAATTACAGCATGAAAATTCTGTTGAATGTATCAATAAGCAAGGCAATAGCCACAGTAACCTTCAGAATTTTCCTCGCCTAATAACTTGCATCAAGCTGATCTCTTTGTTAAATAACAATGGGTCCGCATTTGATTGCATTTTGTTTGTGCTTTTGCGTCTGTCACCATTGCTATATAAGGTTTTACAATGCTGCTGCACAAAATGCAAATGATTGCTTGAGCTGGCGTGTGGAATAAATGTCACATTGTATTGAAAGAGTGTGCCACCTATATTCAAGGATAATTGAAACCTCAAAATGCAGTTGGGAAAATTGTGCTTCTGTAAGATATCCCCTGGTTAAGGGGGGGGGGGGGGGGGGGGTGGCGGGAAACGTGTGATCATCACAACCAGGAATGTCATTCACAAATGATGTATAATTTCAGAAATAAGATAGAAACCCAAGCTAAATAGGAATGTGGCAGTTAGCAGCATAATATATTAAAATGACTTAGGTTTACAAAGGCATTGCAGTTGTAATAAAAATGGAAATTTTTTTAGAATAGAATCCCTACAGTGGGCAAACAGGCCCTTTGGCCCAACAAGTCCACACCAATTCTCAGACATCCCACCCAGACCCATCCCCCTAATCTACACATCCCTGAACACTATGGGCCATTTAGCATGGCCAATCCACCTGAACTGCACATCTTTGGACTGTGGGAGGAAACCGGAGCACCCGGAGGAAACCCCCGCAGACACGGGGAGAATGTGCAAACTCCACACAGACAGTCGCCTGAGGATGGAATCAAACCCGGGTTCCTGGCGCTGTAAGGCAGCAGTGCTAACCACTGAGCCACCGAGCCACCCACGATGGAAAATACTAAGCATCTGTGGAGAAAGAAACTTGTGACCTTTCATCACGTTTCAACTGTAATGACTTAGAAATGGTTCCCTCTATTTCTGCTTCAAATTATACCTCCAAACTTCCTCTAATCCCAGCATGGTTGGTCACCCCTCCCCCAACCACCTACTGTCCATCACTGCCATGCTGTAACTCAACTGTGTTTCAGGAGGGACATTTCAGAATGTAGGGAGTCCTTGTTTCTAACCCTGCCTCTGCCAGGCATTTGCTTTTTAAGGGACAGATGAAAGTATTTCCTCGTGCAAGGCATTGAAAAGATTCCAAGTAATCTAGTACCACAGGCACATTGGCGGTTGTCTGGGATTCCACTGGGGTCCCTCTGCTGATGCATCCTTGTGGAATCTGAGGATCCGCATATTTACTTATCCAAGATAACTAATTTATCCATGTTTTACTATTTTTAATTCAAAAAAAATTAGGGCAGTGTTACTTCTGTAGTACATATACTATGATTTAAACAGTGTTGAGACCAGATTAACATTTTAAAACATGTTTTTTATCTTAATTTTGCAATCAATAATTAATGTATTGCTTCTCAAGAAAGTAAGAAATAAGCGACAAGCAAAGGTTGGCAAAGGTTTTCTCGTAAAGAATAAGCTGTGAAGTATCGATGATTGATTGATTAAAAGAAGAGAGGTTTTATCTACAGTTTGCCATAAATTCTATAGATGTTCAATTTAGAAAGAAAGTAGGTGAGTACAGAGGTATATTATCACGCAGTGTTGCTGATGAAGGTTGACGGTCTGTGTCCTTGAAGGTTTCTCCCTATTCTGATTAAGTGGCATGTTCCTGGTGGTGTGTCATCTTCCATATTTGTCATTGCCCCACAGGGATAAACTGAAATTTGCCAAATGATGTTGTACTGTGCAATTTTAAAATATTTTTGGTTCATCTTTGCTTGTTGCACTATCAGTTGCTTCCTGATTTAGTCCAGTTCAGAAGATGTGAGACTCAGAGCCTTACATGATTTCTTCGGACAGCTTATTAATAACATATTATCCGAGAAATTCAGGTTCCCCTGCTCTTCTGTTGAGATGGTGCAGTCTGCAGTGGGACTCGTGTAATGTAGTCCTACTTATCAACCCCATACAGATGCTGAACTGTGATTAGTCTGCTGTATAATTGAAATCATTTTGGATTTGTGGTTATAACATACCCAAGTAAGTAACCATAGCATCTGCATAAATAACTGAGGCTTTTTAATTGGCAGATTTGATTGTGACTTGTTAGGATTTTGCTTTTCTCAGAGCTTCTGGTTATGGAGAAAATGGTGTGGATACTATTGCTGAGGGAGAGTGATGCATTATGTTTCCGACTGCATGTGTTCCTCGAAGGTAATTTCATTACAGAAATATTATTTCTGGAATACCAAAGAGCAAATCGTATTGTGCAAGCTGTCCCTTTTACATCCTGTTGGCAGGACTGATTTTCCTTTAGTTTTTGTATCTGGTCAGTTCATGGATATGATTTTGCCATCTTTTACTTGTACTTTCTGTATTTACAGCATAATTGTGCTTTAAATAATCTAGTTCGAGCCAATTCGTAGATACTGTTGTAAATGCGGCTTCATTATAATCTCCAGATACAGTTATTGACCCTGAAATATCCAGTGCTCACATTAGGTCTGTAATGTGTTATAAGTGACTCTGTCTGTTTCTAGACAGCAAAACTGTAAGTGATCTATTTATTTATTTTTTTTAGATGGAATGATTTGATTCCTGGTTTAGCATCTTCAGTACATGAATGCTTATGGGCAGTGTGAATTCTCCAGGCATTGAGAGAGGCTGGCAGGAAAGCTGTCAATTTGTAGTCTGCAGTAGTTCAGTTTATCATCTGTCCTTGGACTCCTGCTTCAGTGGCAGCTAAGTGGTTCTGCACAATCCAAACAACCAGTGGCTTTACACAGCTCTAGTTTATAAGATGCTTTAATATTTACTGGAAACATGGAGTTATCAGACAGATTTGTCTGACGTGTTGCTTTTATCCAAAAGGTAGGCAACAATGCGAATAAACATGTTTTATTTGTATTTCCATAACATTAGGCATTTTTCCTGTATGCACTAGTGTCACATTATGTTGGGGGTGGGAACTTGTGGATGAGAGTGTGGCTGAAAATAATTGGTATGTGTCAAGACTTTGCATTTTTTTCTTACCTGCTTGTAGTCAGTATTTAAGGAGCATTCAGAGCTGCCCTTTTTTGCCTCTTAATGCTTAAGCTTTGATTTTTTGGCATCCACTCATTTTTGTAACTGCAGTGTATAAATTGCCACCTGCAGGGGACAAACTGTATGCTTGCCCTGCGGTGCAAGGCAGTAGCATATTTTTTGCACATTTATATGAAGGTAAATAGCCTGGAGCTGTAATACACTGAGTTTAATGCTTCATACCGTTTTACCTGTGTATCAAATTTTACATTATCAATTGAAAGAGAGATTGACTGTGACTGTTGTACCATTCCTAAAAGTTAAGCAGCTTAATATTTAGTGAATTAAATTTCTCCTCTATGCATTGATTCACTTGAAGTGTGTTTTCATTCTAGTGTGTGAAAGTTTTAGACGCAGTTTTCTTTTGCAAATAGAATGTAGTTGTTGTTATCCTTGCATTTATTTGGCACTTGCCTGAAGTGTGACATTGTGGGCAGACTTTCATTATAACTAAACTTGTCAAGTTTAATATAGGTTTAATGTCATATTTTTCACCCGTGCATTAAAAACAAACAGATCCATAATACCTCATAAATGCAATAGTCATTTCTTACTAGGGCTGAACCTAAAATACTATTCCTCAAATTGTATGTGGTATTTTCATTTTTGACAGCTTAGTTTTATGTGAAGTATTGTCATTTTTACTACATTTCAAACTATTATTTAAACATTTGGGATTCGCTTGAATTGGACAATAATTATACATTTAGAATTATATATTATCTTGCCGTGAAATTTCATCTAACACTGCTGTTTAAACATCTTGAACTTCCCCATTCCTTTCCCCATATGCACACACTAATAACACATCATTTTCTGGCAGAGAATGAGCAGGTAGGCGAGTTCCACACCTCTGGTGGTGCCCTTCTCATACTGACCACTAGGAGATGCACGAGAGTGGCGCAAGTTAGCTCTCTTGCCTTTGTTTCCCCCACTGTATCTGTGGGGAAATGCTTGGCAGCACCTTCCAAATGTTATTCCAGCTTGGACAGGATTTGCTGCAGGTTGGCATTAACTCTTTGAGCACCGTAGGGAATACTTTTGCTATCTAATATCAAATACAGTAAAAGATTGTCTTTACATTTCGAATGTTTGAGTGTTTTAAAGCATTTCCATGATAAACAAAAAGAAACTTTTTCATATTTTGTATTGAAATGATTACAAATGTATACTTTCCATGTTTCCAGATCTTGATCGCTGAAATTAGGTGTTAACATTAACAACACAAAGGTAAACTTGACAAGAGAACACTTCTAGAGAGTACATTTGCATGCCATTGGAAGGTTATTCTCTCCCTTGAACTTATCAGTTCTAATATGGACAGCTGTACTCTACTCTGAGCCAAACTTTTACTTCATTGGGACTTATTATGAACACACAGCTTCTTTAACTTTAACACATTAACACTTCTTTAACACATTAACTTCTTTGATGCTTGTTTCCAGAAATTTAGCAAAGATTTCAAACTTGGCTATTGAGAACTCTATGACTATGATTATGCCTTAATGCTGTATTACATGTGGCTTAGTATCACTGTTATACCCTCTCCCCGTCATGCACCCTACCCTCACCTTTGAAGGTCATTTAAACTTATGAAATGAAAAGGAATTGCAGGCTGAAGAAAAGATGTGTGAAGCAGAAATGCTACATATCCATATAGTTCCTGTCATTCATCGCAAGGCTATTTCAGTATTTAGTATGATTTTTAAAATTCATAAGTTTAGAACTATGATGGCTATAGGACAGTACTGCAAAGGAAATGTACTTTTATGTATGAGAAGACAGAGTTAACCATCATTCTGCAGGCAAATTACAGTGAAGTTGAGTGATTGTCCCAAAACTGAAAATGGATGATGATCAATCTAAATTACCCATGAGCCTCTATTCTGCAGGTGAAAATGCCCACTGTGTATTGATCAGTGATTTATGACCATTCTGTGGTTTAAACCCCATATATTAAGCACTGAATTAGTGATCTGTGGCAGATGTTAAACAGTTTACTCTTTTAAGTTCTGAGTGAGATTGATTAGTTGACCAGATTTCCATATGCACAAAAGTCAGATGATAAATTGAAGGGAGCCAGGTCACGTAATCTGGATTTTTAGGAAAAAAAACATGAAATTTAAATTTTTAAGAGCAAGACTACTTCCCAAACTTTCATGATACTTTTTTATATTCATTAACTTTGAAAGCAATTCTGTTTTTCCATGTCTGCATACTATGGCCCAGGTTGATGCTGTTCTGCTTTTTGCATTGATTATTAGGGAAACTTTTCTTTTTGGAATTTTATCTTCGAGTTAGAAGAACTGTTTCCCAGTCCATTCCTCTGTTGTGTCATCAGCTGAAATTGTAACAATTTGTGAAAAATGGAAAAGTCATGTCACGGTTGGTTTGTCTCTTACAATCTACTGCATGATGATGCAATCAGGCCACATGTCAGAACTGCAAAAAGGTCTCTGGAGGTGAAAGAAAAATGCAATACATTTTAACGGGAAGTGGATTTGCTTAAGAGTAGTAATTTTAAAATATTAATCAAATCATATTTCTTTAGCATTCTAAGATGTACTTATCAAATTTAACAAATGCATAATTGTTTGGCTTTAGTAAGTGTATTTTTGTTTGCAGACCCTGCAACATACGAGTCTGGTTAAATTTTTTTGTCAGCTTTGGTTTTTTTGCATTCTGAAGTTTCATATGTATTTAAAGGATTTTCCGTGGTATTGCGTTCAAACAAGCATAAGTGGTGAGCTGTTCTGTTTAACTGGATTTTATGTTCTACAATATAATTGTGAGAAACATCTACTATTTTGTTGTATAACATGCATTTTTCACCATTTTATGTATGTTTTATTAAACATTAATATTTTTCACTGTGGATAACGGTTACCACTGGGGAAACAATGTTCAAAACATCAGTCATGTGGTTTTGGTAGGTGACATTCTATGTATGGCACATGTCTAAGCTTGCTTCATGGTCCATTGTGGGGCCACATTAACAAAAGGTCAACCATGTGTGGAGGAATGCAGCGTTATTTGTGAACTAACCTAAATGATGTAGGAAAAATGCACCCTTGAAATATTTTGGGCAAAGCTATATTAAGGTTCGTTGGTTTCATACAGAGCAATGACCTCTTTTAAAATCCAGTTGATTGACTGCAAGTATACCAAAATGGCTTGTGGCTCCTGTATTAATGGAGAACACAGGTTATAATGAACCTATTTATAATGCAGTGTTTCATGGAGCCTAAAGGCAGTGCTATGTATTTTATTTCTGATTTCAAATATCAAACTGTTAAATATGTCCACTATATCAAATGCTTGATTGCAATCTACAGTGAGCATATAAACATTTCCTGTGACACTCGTACATCATTGACATTACTGTCAAAACTAGATATTGTGCTTAAGTATAACATTTTACATTTTGCACAAACAGATCTCAAGAGTTTCTTTTAAGGACAGAAATTAATCTTGAAGGTGTTGTGCAATAGGGAAGAAAAGAGCACAAACTGAAATACTGTGGATATTGAGAATCCAAAAGAAAAATGGAAACCATTGGAAATATTGAGCTTATCAGGCAGCATCTGTGAAGAGGAGCTGTGTTAGGGTTTCAGGTCAATGATTATTCTGAGCGATATGGATCCATTGATGTATCTGAACTGCTGAGGAAAAAGAAGTTTGAAACTATGAAAAAATATTTACTCTGTCGGTGGAAAGAAGTGATCTGGCATCTTGAGCGGCAGTCAGGATTAGCATGAAACGAAGTGAGATTTTGCTGCCAAAATAATGGTGAGTTTGATGTGCAAATTGTTGTTAATGTGTAAATCATGTGGCAACATCTTATGAGTTGAGAGCTGCGCATGATGCAGGCTGATTTGTGCGACTTCCCTTTTATTTTCTAATCAAACTGTTCAGAGATGTTGTTACACATCTCTGCAGCAGGTAGGACCTGAGCCTGGAGCTCCTAGCTCAGAGGTAGGGACACTCTCACTGTGCCACAAAAGCCTTTTTAAAAAATTTAACCTATTTTTCTAATCAGCCTGTTCAGAGATATTATTACACACATCGGAAGCAGGTGGAATTTGAACCCAGACCTCCTAGCCTAGGGGTAAGGACATTACCACTGTGCCACAAGAGCCCTTTACAAAAGCCCCCTTCCACTCTGCTTTTACAGCCTGACCTCGGTGAAATTGCTGAATTTTTACATTAATTGCCAATTAACCTGGCAGCAGAAAGTTAGGACGGCTATTTAACTGCATTAATACCTTTTTAATCACTAGCTTTATGCTTCTGGAATGTCAATCAGCTTTTCTGGCCTAGAAAGGAAAGCAATTAAAATGATGGATTGTAATTTTTGAGGTTATATATTATTATTGGTTTCTAAAATTAGATTCCAGAAATTTATATTTTACATTTTGCTTTCACTCTTCTGTCTTTCCTTTCTCTTAATCAATTTTTTCTTTTAATTCTCTTTCTACATTTTTTGACTCTTAATTCATTGCATTTCCTTTTCTCCAGTTCCTTTCCATTTCTTCCCCTCAATCCTTAAATTTCATTTATTTACCATTGATCCTACTTATCCCAGAAGCCCTGTTGCCATTACCATGCCATTATCAACTCACACTTCCAGCAACATATAGGGCAAATAATTTTTGAGTTGAAGTGCGAGTGCAGAAGAGCAACTAACAGAGCACTCTGTGACATGCTTTACTCCAGCAAAATCTGGATCAATTTTTATAAAAAAAACTGTGTTTCCTTTGCAGTCTTTCTCCAAGCCTGTTACACAACAAAATTAGGTGATCATACTTCTGTCCTACATAGGATTTTTTTCACTTTAAAACTGAACCTGTACTGAAGGCTTTAAGCACACATTTCTTGTTCTCAACAGCCTGGCCTCATTCCTCTGTAGCAATGCATTGTACATTTCTGATCTCACAGGGCTTATATGCATGTCAGTCTCTCTACCCAAAATGGTTGACTACAGAGGTTAGTAGATCACCTACATAAAGGTGCAGTGCTAAATATATAGATGCATTTATTTTAAAAGTGTCAAAGCTCTTCAGGGAACGAAGACACCAAGGAGAAAGCCTATAGGTTTGTGAGAATCTAATGTTCTTAATGGCCTTCTATATTATATGTTTTCAATCCACACATCAAATAAAGTATTTCCTTTAAATTAAGAGGTATACCTGTGCAATTATAAATCTAATTCTGATGAGTATATCATGCAGGATTTTACTATTTATTCGTAAGTAAACCATCACTGTTAATATTCAGTTTAGAGGTGGGCTTTTTCTTAATCAATACTAATTTCCTTGATTAGTGGCACAAAGATGTGCAATAATTTGTTGCCTTGAGGTCTGTGAGATGGTGTGTTCTAGGAGTGTATCCTAACTGAAAATCAAACATAAAGTAAGGAACACCCACAAAGTGCAAGGAACACATTAATGGAATGAATAATTTGCCCCAAAATATTACTTTGTGGAATGCAGTGCCATCAGATTTGAATCTCTGAAGAGGGACTCGGCAAGTAAAAGTTGGGATCTACAGTACTCACAAAACAGTGTTATGTTTTGAGAATGATTCATCAACCTCCATAAATCATTAAATGAAAGCATGGATTCTACAGCAGTTCTCAGAATGGTGTTGGGGCTTATTATGCATATTTACCCACTATTCAAAACATTTTGGTTGCTAGGTCCAGTTGTACACTTGATATAACTGGAAAGGTCTCTGTGGTGTGGAAGCAAAGCACTTGTTTTGCAATGCAAGTGAGATTTGCAGAAGGTGACACTACAAAAATTTATTGTCAACAGCATGTCTGTACATAAGCCAGGCTGGTAATAGAATATAGCGTGGGTGTTTGGGTGGGTGAGCTAGTTCTTGAACAGTTATATCAACAACAGTTTTCATTACTGTAAAAGGCTTTTATTATCTGACTCTTTATAGTATTCTGAATTCCACTTTCCAACGAAGTAATTGAGGTGTTTAACATGTGACTTGTTAGTAGCTTTTTTTTTCAAAAAAAAAATCCTGGAGTTTTGAAGAAAAAGCAAGCTCAGACTGAGCCAGGAGCTGGTACAAGGACTAAATTCTCTTTTAACATTTTTTGGCTAGGCATAAAAAATGCATTAAACCCGTAATGCAAATCTAATACCAACGAAGGTAAAAAGAAGAGCTGACCGAAACTCTCACCAATTAAATTCGGTATTGAATTTCCCTTACTCCGCACTGGCTTTGAACTGGAAAGTGGCTTTTCATCCCTGTGCAGTCTGAACTATAATGAATTGGTGTGTTGCCTGCTAACTGATGGATAAATTAGGAGTTAATGAATAAATACACTCACGTGTTATTATCACAATCCAGAAATGTGATCATGACCATTGGCCTAGATATTCGGATTACCTTCGGTAAATCTGTTCAAAATTACCCACTTACCTGTCAGTAACTTTTACGGCTAAGATTCCAAATCGTATTGTCACAAATGGATCCTTTGGAGATAATCAGGGAGAAATTTGCTCAGCATGGCAGCCGCAAGTCACACACCTTTTTAAATAACGTTTGGTGCCTTGTTTCAGAAGCCCAAGGTTCCAAAGGCACTGTGACAGTGACTGAGGAAACGTAAGTGTGCAAGGTAAGTGAGGGGGTAAGGTGCCATGTGGGGAAGGGCAGGTAGGTGCCAGGTCATTGAGGTATACAGGCTGCCAGATAGGGAGTGTGCCAGCTAGGTGGATAAATGTTCAGCGTAGGTTCGTAGGAGAGG
The DNA here is from genome assembly GCF_021869965.1 of Rhincodon typus. NCBI lineage: Eukaryota > Metazoa > Chordata > Chondrichthyes > Orectolobiformes > Rhincodontidae > Rhincodon > Rhincodon typus. The sequence continues at coordinate 18,949,213 of NC_063347.1, forward strand.
GGAAGTCACCAGGTCGAGCCAGGATTGCATTTTTGAGTCGACCAGCATCAGATCCACCAGGTGAGGGATGGGTATTAGAAGTGAGGGGTGTTGTGATGAGGGAATAAGTAGGGAGTTGTGGGGCTCAGTTTAATATTTAGCCAGGAGTTAGGTCTGGTTTTTGATTATCTAACTTTTCTTGGATAATTGTTAAGCTTAAGATTAATTTGGAATCTTCCAAATTCTAAAACAATAATGAACTTTTTCAAAGGGTCCTAGATGCAATGGAATTGTCCATCATAAAATTCAATTTCCTGGATAATTCTCGGAGCTAACTATGTAAGGATTCTGCATGGTCCCAACGTGCAACTCGGACAGTGCTGCTCCAGTTACTATCCAACCATCAGAATATTGGGGCCAATCTGTTTTTGTGACATTAATTAAGGGCTAAACATTGGGTAAGACACTCAAGATAACACCTTTGCTGCTCTTCAAAATATTGCTGAGAGATTTTGACATTCACCTGACTGGGTATATGGGATCTCACTTAAAAACCTCTTCGTAAAGACATTACTTCCAACAATGCAACACTCCCTCAGTCTTGATTTATGCACTCAAACCTTGGAATGAGGATGAACTAGCGAGTCTTTGGGAATATGCTAGTTTCCATTATTAAGGAAGAAATGTTTTGTGACAGGGAGATCATGACTGATAAATTTCCTAGTGTTCTTTGGGGGTATAACAAGCAGAATTGACACAGGGAAACCAGTAGATTTAGTTCATTTGGATTTCCAGAAGTCATTTGATAAGGTACCACATGACAAGTTTATTGCATAAGGTAGGGCAAGATGCATAAGATAGTCCCTAATGGGGGTATGTATTGGGGATGGAGGATTGGTTAATACACAGAAGACAGAATAATTGGTCTAAACAAGTCATTAGTAGTGGAGTGCCACAAGGATGAGTTCTAGGGTGTCAATTATTTACTATCAATATTAATGACTTTGCAGAGAGGCCAGAGTCTAATATATTTCCGATTTACTGATGATATAAAAATAGGTGGGAGGGTATGTTGTGATGAGGACACCAGGAATCTGTAATGGGTTATAGACAGATTGAGTGAGTGGGCAAAAACCATTACAATTGGAGTTTAACAAAGGAAAAGTGAGCTTGTATACTTCAGTATGAAGAATGAAAAGGTGGACAATTACTTGAATGGAGAGAGGCTCCAACAAGTGCAGCACGTAGGGATTTGGGTGTAGCTGTGCATGAAGCACAAAAAATGAGTATGCAGATACAGCAAGCAACTAAGAAGCCAAACAGAATTTTGGCCATTATGTCTCAGGTTAGGGTGGGGGGGAGGTGGGGTGGGGGGGGGGGGG
>NC_063347.1:18950673-18955491 GCF_021869965.1 Rhincodon typus
GGGGGGGGGGGGGGGGGGGGGGGGGGGGGGGGGCTGGTGGAGGGGTAGGAGACGGTAGGCCGTAGTGTGTCAATTAAAAACAGGGAAGTCTTGTTACCACTGTTCAGGGCATTGGTGAAGCCACACTTGGAATATGGTGTACAGTTTTGGTCCCTGTATTTAAGAAAGGTATACTGGTCTTGGAGACGATTCAAAAAAAATTCATTAGGTTGATTCCTGGGACAAAGGGGTTGACTTATCAAGAACAGCTGAACAGCTTATGCCTTTATTCATTAGCATTGAGAAGAATGAGGGATAATGAGGGATAATCTGATTTGAAATATACAAAATTCTGAGCGGACTTGACACATTAGATATTGAGAAGATATTTCCATTAGTGGGGGGTATTCTCAAACTAGGGGACACAGTTACAGCAAACGGGGACACACATTTAAAGCTGAGGTCTGAAGGAATTTCTCCTCTGAGGTTAGCCCAGAGAGTTGTGGCAGCTAGACACTGAAGTGGAGGGAGGTCAACTTTTGAACATGGAGGTGTTGAGGGGCCACAAGGAGCTGGCACAAAAGAAGAATGGGAAGGTGATGGCCTTGTGGTATTATCGCTGGACTGTTAATCCAGAGACCCAGATAACATTCTGGGGACCTGGGTTCGAATCCCACCATAGCAGATGGCGGAATTTGAATTCAATAAATATCTGGAGTTACAGAGTCTAATGATGACCGTGAATCCATTGTTGATTGTTGGAAAAAACCCATGTGGTTCACTAATGTCCTTTAGGGAAGGAAACTGCCATCCTTACCTGGTCTGACCTACATGTGGCTCCAGACTCACAGCAATGTTGTTGACTCTTAACTGCCCTCTGGACAATAAATACTGCCTAGCCAGTGATGCCCTCATCCCATAAATGAATAAAGGAAAAAAAAATTGAGGCCTTGTGTGGATCAGCCATGAACTTATAGAATGGTGAGTAGGCTTGAGGGAGTGAATGACCTAAGGCCTGCTATTATTCCTTTGTTTTTAAAAGGGACAGTAAGAGCTTCTCCAAATATATTTACATATAAAGGAAGACAGAGACAGAAGTGAACATAGGCCCCTGAGATCAGACTGAAGAAATAATAATAATGGAGTTGGATAAATACTTTGCATCAGTCTTCATAGTAGACGACACTAATAGCGTTCCAAAATACTAAAGAATCAAGGATCAAAAATGGGGAGGAAAAGATCTACTGCTAGAGAAAAAAATTATAAGGTAAACTAACGGAATTAAAGGCGGATAAGTCCCCAGGAACTGATGGGTTGTGTCCCAGGGTATTAAGGGAAGTAGCTACAGAGATAGTGATAGTAATCTTCTGAGATCCTTGATTCAAGACCAGTCTCAGAGGATTGGACAACTGAAAATGCAACACTCTTATTCAAAAACGGAAGAAAACAAAAAACAGGCAACTGTAGGCCAGTTAGTTGAATGTCTGTATTGGGAAAATGTTAAATTCTATGACAAATGATGTAATAGAAATGTTTAGAATATTAGATTTAAAACATTTAGAAATACATAACTTAATCAAGGAGAGTTAGCAAAGGGCAAATCATGCCTGACAAAACGATTTGAATTCTTTGAAGAGGTAACATGCAAGATAAATAAAGGGGAATCAACAGAAGTAATATATTAGGATTTTCAAAAGATGAGGTGTCACATAGTAGACTACTTAATTAAATAAGAGCTTGTGGTATGGGGTTGTATATTCGCATGGATAGGGGATTTGTTAACTAAAAGAAGAGAGTGCTGAGAGAAGGAGGGATTTCAGGATGGTAAACTGTAACTAATGTAGTTTCAAACTGATCAGAGCAGTGGTCCCAATTACTGACAATCTGTACGAATGCCTTAGATGAGGAAAGGGAATGTACTGTTGCCAAGTTTACAGATGACACAAAAATGGGTGGAATGTCAAGTACTGAGGGTGATACAAAAAAATATGCAGAGAGATATAAACAGGTTAACTGAATGGGTAAAAACTTGTCAGATGGAAGAGAATGCAGGAAGAAGGGAGATCATTCACCTCGGCAGGAAGAATAGAGAAGCTGAATATTATTTAAATGGAGAAAGACTGCAGAAAGCTGCAGTTCTGAGGAATTTGTGTGTCCTCCTACATGAATCACAAAAAAGCTAGCATTCAAACTCAGCAGATAATACAGAAGACAAATGGAACAAGTGGCCTTTGCTTCAAAGGAATTGGAGTATAAAAATAGGAAAATCTTGTTAAAATTATATAGGGCACTGGTTAAATCAGGTCTGGAATACAGTGAACAGTTTTGGTCTGTTTATGCTATTGGAGGCAGTGCAGAAATATTCACTCAGTTGATTCTGGATATGGAAGGAATGTCTTATAAGGAGAGTTTGAATAGGTTGGGCCTATATTAAATGGGGTTTAGAATAAGAGAGGTGACCTTATAGAAATATGTAAGGGTCGATGCTGAGAGGGTGTCTAGGATGACAGGGTAATAGGATGTCAGCATAAAACAGAGATTAGAAGGACTTTCTGCTCGCAGAGGGTAGTAAATTTGTGGAATTCTTTGCTGCACAGGGCTGTAAAGGCCGGGTTATTTAGAATATTTATGGCTGACATGGACAGATTTTTATTCAGTAATCAGTAAAAAGGAAAAGGCAGAAAAATGAAGTTGAGGATTATCAGATCGGCCATGATGTCACTGAATTGTGGAGCAGACCTGATTGGCTAAATGCCTACTTCTAGGTCTATGTCTTATTGTATCATTGTCATATGGAGTGGGATTTGAACATAGAACCTTGTTACTTGTTTGCAAGAGTACTGCCAACTGCACTTTAGTTGATACAAAAGAAATGACTGAATGCCAATGGTGTGAATATCGAGATAAAGTTCTCACTTGTATGCTGCGTTGAACATCAAATAATTATTAATTGATTAACTAGTACGATGATATGGCTTCCCTTCAGTAGATTCTTCATCTTAACATTACTGTTCCTAATTTCCCATCCATTTGTAAATAGGCAGCACAGATTTGGAAATGACTGTGGTATTTATCTCACATAAGTCAAGCATGAAACTTCCACGTTTGCAGATAATTGAGGGTTTCTTGATCCAAGCTGTGTATCTAAGCCAGCAAAGATATATCTAAAATGCATAAATATCATTTAGAAAATGATGCCTGCTCTATGACCAAAAAATTGAAGTTTTGCTGGGGGGAGCTACCAGAAGTCCTACTGTAGACTCTTTGTGTGAGCTGCAGATGTGTAAGACATGATAGTTTGGTGTGAATTCACAGGAATCGTAAAACTATACAACACTAAATGGAGCTATTCCATCCATTGTGCCCACCTTTTTGCAAAAGTTATCTAATTCGTCTAACTCCCTGCTTTTGCCATGAAGTCCTGCAATTCTTTACCACTTCAAGTACCTATCAATTTCCCTTTTCAAACTTACTAATGAATCTACATTCTTTATCATTTCAGGTAGTGCATTGCAGATCATTATAATGGAATACTCAGACATTTCTGCTAATTGTGCATCTGATTCTTTTGCTAATTTTCTAAAATCCGGTGTCATTTGGTTACCAATGGAATGGAAACAGTTTTGCCTTATTGATCAAAATTCCTCATAATTCTGAACACTTCTTTCAAATCTCCCCTTAACCTTTGCTGCTGTAATAAGAACAAACCCAACTTCTTCTAAAACTCTACTGAGCTGGCCTCAATGTCCCTTCCTGTCATTGTTTATCAATTCTCACATTAATTCCTTAATCAATTCCATACATTCTATTGCTTTTTCCCCAATTTTTGATTCCCAACAACTTCCCATATTTGTGTCCTTTTCCCCTCTGTTTAGTTTAAAATCTGCTCTACTTCCCTTTGCAGTTTACAAGAACACCAGTCCCTGTGTGGTTCAGGTATAGACTGCCCCAACAGTACAGATCCCACTTTCCCCAATATTGGTCCCAGTGTCGCACGAACTGGAGTCCACTTCTCCCATATCAGTCTTTTAGCCATGCATTCATCTATCTGACTTTCTTTATCCTATGCTAATTTGCACGTGGTTCAGGTAATCATCCCAGAGATTATTTATCAGGACTCTTTATCAGAACTCTGCTGAAGGTGTGTTCTAATGATGAGTCACTGAACTGAAAATGTTAACTCTGCTTTCTTCGCACAGGTGCTGCCAGACTTGTGAAGTTTCTCCAGCAATTTCTGTTTTTGTTTCAGATCTCCAGCGTCTACAGTTCTTTGTTTTATTGTGAACTTTGACATTCTCCTTCTGAATTTGGTGCTGAGCTCCTCATACTGGCTACGCTCTTTCCTATTTCTACCTGTGTCATTGGTACCTACATGGCCACAACAACTGGATCCTCCCTTTCCACTGGAAATTCTTCTTCAGCCCAGAGCAGATAATCTTGAACCTTGGCAGTGTGCAGACAACCCAGCCGTCTGGACTTGTGCTGTTTTTCTGTAGAAAACAGTGTCAACCCCCCTGACTATGGTGCCGCTACCAGTACTGTGTCCCGTTTAGCTCCTCCTATTTGGATGGCTTCCTATACCATGGTGCCATGGTGACTTAGACCATCCTTCCCACAACCCACACCCTCACCCAAGTAAGCTGAGAGTATCTCAGAGATAGCAGGAACTGCAGATGCTGGAGAATCTGAGATAACAAGGTGTAGAGCTGGATGAACACAGCAGGCCAAGCAGCATCAGAGGAACAGGAAGGCTGACGTTTCGGGCCTGGACCCTTCTTCACAAATGGGGGAGGGGAAGGGAGTTCTGAAATAAATAGGGAGAGAGGGGGAGGTGGATAG
>NC_063347.1:18955591-18967036 GCF_021869965.1 Rhincodon typus
ATGGGGGTGGGGTTTGAGGTGGGAGGAGGGAGGTGGAGGAAGAACAGGTTAGGGAGGCAGGGACGAGCTGGGCTGGTTTTGGGATGCGGTAGGGGGAGGGGAGATTTTGAAGCTTGTGAAATCCACATTGATACCATTAGGCTGCAGGGTTCCCAAGCGGAATATGAGTTGCTGTTCCTGCAACCTTCGGGTGGCATCGTTGTGGCCCTGCAGGAGGCCCAGGATGGACATGTCGTCTGTGGAATGGGAGGGGGAGTTGAAATGGTTTGCGACTGGGAGGTGCAGTTGTTTAGTGCGAACCGAGTGCAGGTGTTCTTGTAAAGCGGTCCCCAAGCCTCCGCTTGGTTTCCCCGATGTAGAGGAGGCCACAACGGGAACAGCGGATGCAGTATACCACATTGGCAGATGTGCAGGTGAACATCTGCTTGATGTGGAAAGTCTTCTTGGGGCCTGGGATGGAGGTTAGGGGGGAGGTGTCGGGGCAGGTGTAGAACTTCCTGCGGTTGCAGGGAAAAGTGCCGGGTGTGGTGGGGCTGGAGGGGAGTGTGGAGCGGACAAGGGAGTCCCGGAGAGAGTGGTCCCTCCGGAAAACAGGTAAGGTTGGGGAGGGAAAAATGTCTTTGGTGGTGGGGTCGGATTGCAGATGGCGGAAGTGTCAGAGGATGATGCGTTGGATCCGGAGGTTGGTGGGGTGGTACGTGAGGACGAGGGGAGTTCTGTTTTGGTTATTATTGCGGGGAGGGGGTGTGAGGGATGAGTTGCGGGAAATGCGGGAGACACGGTCAAGGACGTTCGTGACCACCAACGGGGGGGAGGTTGTGGTCCTTGAAAAACGAGGACATCTGAGATGTACGGGAGTGGAATGCCTCATCCTGGGAGCAGATGCGGCGGAGGTGAAGGAATTGGGAATAGGGAATGGCATTTTTGCAGGAGGGTGGGTGGGAGGAGGTGTATTCTAGGTAGCTGTGGGAGTCGGTGGGCTTGAAATGGATATCGGTTTCTAGGTGGTTGCCAGAGATGGAGACGGAAAGGTCCAGGAAGGAGAGAGAGGTATTGGAGATGGTCCAGGTGAGCTTAAGGTTGGAAGGTGTTGGTGAAGTGGATGAACTGTTCGAGCTCCTTGTGGGAGCACGAGGCAGCGTCGATACAGTCATCAATGTAAGGGAGGAAGAGGTGGGGTTTAGGGCCAGTGTAGGTACGGAAGGGGGATTGTTCCACGTAACCTACGAAGAGGCAGGCATAGCTTGGGCCCATGCGGGTACCCATGGCCACCCCCTTTGTCTGTAGGAAGTGGGAGGACCAAGCTATGCCTGCCTCTTCGTAGGTTACGTGGAACAATCCCTCTTCCGTACCTACACTGGCCCTAAACCCCACCTCTTCCTCCCTTACATTGATGACTGTATCGACGCTGCCTCGTGCTCCCACAAGGAGCTCGAACAGTTCATCCACTTCACCAACACCTTCCACCCCAACCTTAAGTTCACCTGGACCATCTCCAATACCTCTCTCTCCTTCCTGGACCTCTCCGTCTCCATCTCTGGCAACCACCTGGAAACCGATATCCATTTCAAGCCCACGGACTCCCACAGCTACCTCCCAATTCCTTCGCCTCTGCTGCATCTGCTCCCAGGATGAGGCATTCCACTCCCGTACATCTCAGATGTCCTCGTTTTTCAAGGACCGCAACTTGCCCCCCTCAGTGGTCGAGAACGCCCTCGACCGTGTCTCCTGCATTTCCTGCAACTCATCCCTCACACCCCCTCCCCGCAATAATAAATAAAACAGAATCCCCCTCATCCTCACCTACCACCCCACCAACCTCCGGATCCAACGCATCATCCTCCGACACTTCCGCCATCTGCAATCCAACCCCACCACCAAAGACATTTTTCCCTCCCCACCCTTACCTGTTTTCCGGAGGGACCACTCTCTCCAGGACTCCCTTGTCCGCTCCACACTCCCCTCCAGCCCCACCACACCCGGCACTTTTCCCTGCAACCGCAGGAAGTTCTACACCTGCCCCTACACCTCCTCCCTCACCCCCATCCCAGGCCCCAAGAAGACTTTCCCCATCAAGCAGATGTTCACCTGCACATCTGCTAATGTGGTATACTGCATCCGCTGTTCCCGTTGTGGCCTCCTCTACATTGGGGAAACCAAGCGGAGGCTTGGGGACCACTTTGCAGAACACCTACACTTGGTTCGCACTAAACAACTGCACCTCCCAGTCGCAAACTATTTCAACTCCCCCTCCCATTCTGCAGACGACATGTCCATCCTGGGCCTCCTGCAGGGCCACAACGATGCTACCCAAAGGTTGCAAGAACAGCAACTCATATTCCGCTTGGGAACCCTGCAGCCCAATGGTATCAATGTGGATTTCACAACCTTCAAAATCTCCCCTCCCCCTACCACATCCCAAAACCAGCCCAGCTCATCCCCACCTCCCTAACCTGTCCTTCCTCCCACCTATCCCCTCCTCCCACCTCAAGCCCCATCTCTATCTCCCACCTACTAACCTCATCCCGCCTCCTTGACCTGTCCGTCCCTCCTGGACTGACCTATCTCCTCCCTACCTCCCCACCTACACTCACCTTTACTGGCTCCATTCCCGCCTCTTTGACCTGTCTGTCTCCTCGCTACCTATCTTCTCCTCCATCCATCTTCTATCCGCCTCCCCCTCTCTCCCTATTTATTTCAGAACCCCCTTCCCCTCTCCCATTTCTGAGAGTATCTCAAACTGGTTGGAAAACTGCAGAGGCTGACTCTTGTGCACTTCTGTCCTCTGGGTCCCCTTACATGTCTCACATGCAGTCACACCCACCTGTCCCTGACCATTGACCATTGACCATATCAGAAGAGGTGTGTCTGCCTCCTGACACAAAGAATCTAGATAACATTCCCCTCCCTGATGCATCGCAGTGTGGATAGTTTAGCTTCCAGCTCATAAAATCTGAGCCAAAGTTACTTGGAACTTTAAACATTTACTGCAGATATGTTTGCTTTGAATCACAGTAGTATCTTTGAGCTCACACATACTGCAGTTTTGACACACCACCGTTCTTAAATGAGTATTTTTATTTAATTATTTAGTTATCTTATTCATTTTACTTTGCTTTTTATGTATTATTTTAACTTTAACATAGTATACACATTGGTGGTAGAACTTGAGAATAGAATAGTTTATAACCAATTGGCAGATACTCAGCAAACAAGTAACTCCTCTTCCCTCCAGTGGAGCAAGAACTAGTTCCTATCAATCAGCTCTTCGCATTGTGCTAACATCATTTTCATCTGCCTTTTTGAAATTTTGGGGTTTCGATGAGCCAACCATGGTTATCCAGGGAATTTATAATAGCATCAAATTGAAAGAAGAAAACACATACAATGTGGCAAAGATTAGTGATAGACTAGAGGATTGGGTCAGATTTTTAAAAACAAACAAAAGATGACCAAAAAATAATTCAGTGGAAGAAAATGAAATTTGAGGGTAAACTTGCAACTGATATCAAGATGGACAACAAGAGCTTATTTAAATATGTAAAATGGAAGAGAGAGACCAAAGTGAAAATCAGTCTCTTAGAAAATGAAGCTTGTGAAATAATAATAGATAAGTAGGAACTGGCAGAGGAGTTAAATAAATACTTTATGTCACTCTTCACAGTAGAAGACACTAATAGCATTACCTAATACTAAATAATAACGGGACCAAGGGAGGATGGGAAATGAATACAATAACTATCACTGGGAAAAAAGTACTCATGAAACTGATAGGGATTAATGTTGAAGTCCCTGGATCTGAAAGGATGCATCCTGGGATATCAAAGCTGTCATGATGTGGATGCACTGGTAGAAGCAGTGGATGTAATTTATTTGGATTTGCAAAGGGCGTTCAATAAAGAATCAAACATCGAGATACTTAAGCTAAGAACACTTGGTATTAGAATACATAAGTACGGATAGAGGATTGGCTGACGAACAGACAGAGAGTTGAGATAAGGGCGCATTTTTAGGTGTAGCACTCGGATCTAAGGTGGGGCCACAATTACTTACAATATGTATCAATGCCATGGATAGGGAAGTGAATGTACTGTAGTCACGTTTGTGGATAATACACAAAAAGGTGGAAAGGCAGGTGATGAGGATGACACAAAGAGTGTACAGAGGGATATAGATAGGTTAAGTGAAGGCAAAAACTTGTTAGCTGGAATATAATGTGGGAAAATATAAGGTTATGCATTTTGGTAGGAAGAATAAAGGAGTTGAATATTATTTAAATAGAGAAAGATTGCAGAAAGCAGCAGCACAGAGGGATTTGGAAGTACTCGTGCAGGAATCAGAAAAAGCTAGCAACCAAGTTCAGCAAATAGAACAGAAAACAAATCAAATGTTGGCGTTTGTTTCAAAGGGAATGAAAAATAAATGTAGGGAAATTTTGCAAAGACTGTAAAGGCACGAGTTAGGCCATACTTCGAATCCTGTGAACAGTTTTGGTTTCCTTTTTCTAAGGAAAGATATTCTGGCATTGGAGGCAGTCTGAAGAAGGTTCACCAGGTTGATTCTGAGTGTGGAAAGACTGTCTTATGAGGACAGGTTGAGTAGGTTGGCTCTGTAATCATTGCAGTTTAAAAGGATGAGAGGCAACCTTATTGAAACATGTAAGATTCTCAGGGGTTTGACAGGGTAGATGTGGAGAGGATTTTCCCCTTGTGGGAGTGTATAGAGTTAGAGGGAATAATCACAGAGTAAGGGGTTGCTTATTTAAGACAGAGATGAGGAAGAGTTTCTTCTCTCAGATGGTAGTGAATCTTCGGGATTCTTCACTATGGAGGGCTGCATATATTTAATTGAATAAGTATCTTCAAAACTGGCAGAGGTTTTTAATTAGGAATGTAATCAAAGGTTTTGGGGAGAAAGGTGGGAAAGTAGACTTGAGGATTATTGGAGTAGCCATGATCTCATTGAATGGCAGAGCAAATGCGATGGGCTGAATAGCCTATTTCTGCTCCTGTGTCTGTCGGTCTCATTGTCTTACTAGAATAGAAAGTGATTTAAGTCAGCAAAGACAACCTTGAATCACTCTACAATGATTGATTGGTTATCAAATATATGTGGATATATTACTGAGCGATGATGACCTAATTTAGACCTTCATTAATTCAGAATGTATCACCAAGGACGTTTCACAAAATTAGCATTTCAAACTTAATATAACAACTTTCAGTCTCCTCACCTCCTACTTTGCTATCATTCCCCAAAGTTAAAACCATCTGTAAAAATGCTCTAACTGTGGATAGTATAGTTAAAAGCAACTTGACGTTTAGATATTAAAATAATCCTTAAATCTGCCTCGGTGGATGCTTTTTTAAAAAAAGGATTAAATCTTTGAAAATATCCTTTGTTATCCATCGTAGCTTGAAGTTTATTTGCATCTCAGTAGTTTGATTGGATCATTGGCAAATTTTATTCATTGTATTGGCCATTCACACATTTTGCAGCATATTGCAAGATTTGGAGAACTTTGTTACAGTGCTCTCTTTACTGCCCTCTCTGTCAGGAGGTGTGAATAATGTTGTACAATAACAGTTGCTTGCTGTAAATCCTCGTGAATACATAATTGAAAGATGGCAACAAGGATAGGATAGTATCTTTTTTTTACATTTCATTTCTGAAATTAGGGACTGGAGATTGTTGTTGATACAATCTTTTGAAATTCTAAAGTCAAGGAAAATTGAGCAATGAGAAAAATTGCTCTGTGTGCACATAATGTGTAGGTACACTGTGAGTCATACACAGCAGGTCGTCGCAAAAAATGGTATTGCAGACATATTTGGAGACTGTGGAGGGATTTAACTGAACCAAGGTAGCACATTTGGCTGAGAGCGAATAAAAGAATAGAACAAATGTTGTTCTCACCATGATGGTACCAATTGCTTTTGATGTGGTAGCTAACCAGCATTGTCTATGAGACTCCCACAGTATGGATTATATTGAAAATAATCAGACTCTGGACTCATATTATGGCATGACAAAGAATTAAATTGCGTTGAGAATGCATTCCATCAAAGGAAGCAGTTGCTAAGTGAGACAATTGCAGATTTCATCCTCACATTAAAGAAATTGTTTTTTCACTGTGGGTATTGTGTGAACTTAGAAATAAATCTTAGAGACATGTTTGTAGGAGGGTTGAAGAACAATAAACCTAGGCCAAGTTTTTGAGAAAAACACAATAAACAGACATAGAAGGAGGTCTGCAATGAGGTCATTGCCATGGGAATGTCAGAGAGACATAGTTGCAAATTGTAAGGGAGTTCTTTTTCATAAACTGGCACTAGATTACAATGGGATCCAGACCACAGCAGCCCCGTTCACAGTCTCAGAGTCAGAAATTTTGATGTCACTTGCCATAGAAGCCACCAACTGCCCTAATGTCGAGTCAAAGTGCTATGCAGATAGGCAAACTTGTCATATCCAGATGGCATGCAGGGGTAGAGGATTAGAGGTAGTTAAGCACTAGGTTGTAGCCTTGCACCAGCTTGAAATTGTGGTAAATCCATAGCTAGTTAAGGAGTCTGGAAGTCTTTGAATGCGCATGTGAAAAGTATGGAAGCAACTGTACCAGTTGGAAAATCAACTCCTGAAACACAAGACTTAAAAGGCTTTAATTCCAGCAGCCAAGGTAGAAAGGAGGTCAGAGGTTCATAACTAACTTCTACCTTTGATGTAACCATTTCTGTTGTCATGAAAAGTGATTGGAAGAAATCCTGAAGTGAGGTTCCCTTATGCAAAACTGGATTGAAATTGACTAGTTATTCCAATGACAATATTCCAGTGTTAGGGTGGAATACAACGATAAATCCTTTTACATGTCATTGATAGCGGCATCAGGGAACAAAGCCTCCCTAGTGAGAATGAATAAGCTCAGGAATATGGTTAAACTAGCCTGAGTTATTTACAACAGTGATCTCTAACAGTACTGTCGTCAGGGAATTGTCAAGAGACCATAAAAGAATCTTTCAGCAAGGAGGACCAAATGAAAAATGACTCATCAGTATGATACAAAGTATTGTAAGTCAGCAGATCATCTAAATCTGGACGTTCCTTCAAGATTTCGCATGAATGTCAATTCATTTGTAGCCACTGAGTTACCTGTGAATTACTTTACATGCACAAATGACATAGAGAACATAGAACATACAACAGCACAGCACAGTACAGGCCCCACAATGTTGTGCCGACCTATTATCCTACTACAATCAATCCACCCTGCGTACCCTACATTTTACTATCCTCCATGTGCCTATCCAAGAGTCGCTTAAAAGTCTGTGCCTGTGTCTGTTAAATAAACTAGCAAAGAAACTTGCAAGGATTTGATGCTTAGTAAGGAGCTCAATTATGTCAAGAATGAATGACCTAAAGAGTATCATAAAGAGAAATTGAAGGAGTATTTCACACATAGAAGTGAACTGAGTGCAGAAAAAGGCTATTCTTTATGGGGTTTCAGAGTCATTACTCCATCAAGTTTAGAGAGAGATTGTCAGGTGATTTTTGTCAAGAGTACACAGCTTTGTACACATGAAAGTAGCAATAAGGAGATACTTTTGGTTTTGAAAATTAGTGATATTGAAGAATTAGCAGAACTTTGTAAAACTTGTTTCAGAATGAGAAGTGATCCAACCCAGATTCTCTTTCATTTCATGGACAAACACAAGCAATAAGAATGTGTCAATTTCTTTTCAGTGGAAGGGAAAGCGTACCTTTATTTTGATTGATAGCTTTGGAAAGTGGGCAAATGTTGAGTCTATTTTCAAAACCACAAGCGCCAAAATGATTGAGGTTTCGTAGCAATGGTTAGCAATTTATAGGTTCCCAACTGTGTTTCTATCAGATAATGGTCTACAGTTTATACTACAAGAGTTTGAAATATTTCTGGTTCAGAATGGAGTCAAATGCAGTCTAATTCTACCATATCAGTCAGTATTAAATGGTGTTGAGGAAGGAAATTTATGGATTATGAAGAGCTTTTTGAAGAAGCGTTAGCCACGGGACAAGCTTGGCAGGAGTTTCCAGGTTTCGCTTTGATAAAGGTTAGATAAATATCTGTTCTTAAACAGGATATCCACATAATCTGCAACAGGTTGCTCACCGTATGAGTTAATACTTAAACACACTCCGAGGACAAGGCTGAATTTATTTAAGTTTGGTATTTACAGCAATGCAAAAGAAAAGCAAGGCAAAATGAACATGAATCATGAAACTTGCAAAATTCAGTGCTGGTCCGAAGCCCATAGTGGAAAAACACTGGAAGTGGTGAAGCCTGGAGATGTAAAGAGAAAGATTCCATCAGTGTCATGTAGATCATTTGATCGAAAGATTAAATCTGACAAAAAGAGAGGAGGAGAATTTAATGCAAATTGCAACTATTGCCCATGATGGATGACAGGAAGAAAGTGGAAGTTAAAAAGAAACTGAAAGTGTACTAGTCTTGGTGAATCCACAGGTACTGCAACGTGGATGAGAGTCTTTGACATTGATTGAGTTGTCTTATTCACAGTGCCTGTCATTATATTGGTAGTCAAAGATAATTCTTATTTCATCACTACTTGTTTTACTTGTGATTACAATAAAACTAAGTATGCAACCCAACCTGCTAATGTATCAGCCATCACTAATTGTAGTTCTGTCGTATTTTATTCTGGGAATTTATGCACATGCACCATTTTACATTTTACTGCATAAGTTGCTTCTTTTTAAGTCGGGAGGGAGTGTGGTATGTTGCAAAATTTTTTAAAGGTTAAATTTCTCTTGCAGGCAAGTGTAAATAATGGTTATTCAATAATGGCCAACAGCTGTAAATCCACATGGTATGTTTTTCTCAGTGAAATATGAAACACGATTTTTGGCTTTGTGAGAAGTAAAATTCTTCAAATGGTTAACTGCAGGTTCATTGTTTCCTGCTATGTACATATATATTACATATACATCAGCAGAATTTATTCTGTTGGGGAGCACCAAATATTCTCCAGTGTTTTACCCTTTCAGAAAATCTCTGGCTAATAAGATTGGACTATCCTGAAGCATTAACAATGAAACAAGATGAAAAATATCTATGACTCAATTACATTTCATTGATAAACATGACATATAGTACCATAACTGGTTGGGTGCATGCAAACCACAAGTCAAAAAAACAAACAGAATCATGCAGAATATTTGCACGACATTGATGTAGTTGGGAGAGGGACGTAGACTTTAGATATTAGATTAATAAAAAATTCAATCACATTATATGTATAGAAGTGTTAAAATGATGGCTCAAAACTCTGAAATACTATGTGTGTTTTTAGCACTTAATTCTGAAAGATGCTTTACAAAAAAGAGCTGATACAACTAAAAATGTCTGCAGATGTAAATTAAGATTTGTCTCGAGAGAGAGAGAGCATGAGAGAGAGACTGATGACTGATGGTAACACCTAAAATGTGAAAACAAACCTCAAACATACTGGACTGTGATCTCTTGTCACTAAAAGGTAATGAGGTTCTGACAACCCTTTGTCCAACAGCAAGCCATCTCCCTGTAGATCATGCCCCAAACTGCAGAAACATGTTGTGGTGTTATTCCCTTTGATGAGAACACAGTGACAAGGGTTAAAAAGCCAGTTCCAACCCGACTGGAGTGGACTGGTGGGACTGAACATCTTCCTATGTTGGAGTGTTAATGTACTATAAAGCTTACAGTCAAAGACTGAGCCCCTGAGTTTCAGAAAAAGACTCCCTCCAATTCTGAGTGCAGCATCCCAGTTAAAAAGGAAACATGACAACAAAGGACTCTCTCTAAGCCTGAATGCCAGAACTACAATCAGACTACAAAATAAGAATCTCAAAAAAATGACTGTTAACAATCAACATCAACACCATTATGGCCGCAAAGTTCATCTGTCTTCATGAACAATTCAGAGACTAATCTCTAAATTTTTTTTTAAGTTTTATAATTTTGAACTCACTTTTTATTTCTAAATGGTGTGTATGTATGTTGCATTACTAATTCCACTAATGATTGGCAATTAAATTCTTTTTTTTGTTAATTCAAGAGAGCTTGGTTAAATTGTTTCCATATAACACATACATTTGTTTGGATCTGGGAGAAAAGTATTCACAAAACAGGGATCCTTCTTAAATTAACCTTGTTGCAACCAACTGAGGGGACAGGTGAATAAATGACAGGGGGGGGGCTCCGTCAGGTAATACTTTCTCATCCCAAGCTGAACAGTTTGGGGTATCCTGCCCAGAATTGTAAAGAAGTGGGTCTTTATGTAAGACTGGTCAATGTACATTTTAAGAACCACTTCTCCTCAGCATGGCATCACTAAAAAGCATGCAATGAAATGTAAGTTATGGCTGTTATTAAAAACAATCATGAAAATATATATTTAATCACATTTTATAGCATTTTGAGCTTTTCTACACTCCAACGTAACAGCAAATAAAACTTAAAATTTAGTAGTTTCTTTGAACAGAAACGTACAACAGACTTTAGTTCATGATGCCCTTCTTCCACTTGAATCTGGAAATGACACTTCTTGTGTTCATAAAGTGACCATAACAACAACTTTATGTATTTATAGCACCTTTTAAATATGTCTGTCCAAAGGCACTTCTCAGGGTCTTTGTGCACCAAATAGGACACATGGCGGCAGGGTGAGTCACTGCAATTGGATCTCCACTCTGCTCGCTTGTTCCCTTTCCTTTTCCTTTCTTTGTCTCTTCTTTAGTAGTAATTCCATTCTCCCCCACCCCCGCCCTTTTAACTACCTACCTAAGGAGTCGGGTCGTGATCGGGAACTGTGTGGCGGGAGCTGAATGCGAGGGCTGTGTCCTGCAGTGGCGGCAGATCATGTGTGGGCTGGAATTACATCGCGGGCCAGTGAGGCAGCGGTGGCAGGAATGGGCCGGTGAAGCGGTGATGGCGGTGAGAGCAGGGCCGGTGGTGAGAGCAGGGCTGGTGAGGCGGTGACGGCTGTGAGAGCAGGGACGATGAAGTGGTGAGAACGGGGACGGTGAGGCGGTGACAGTGGTGAGAGCAGGGCTGGTGAGGCGGTGAGGCGGCGGTGAGAGTGGGGCCGGTGAGGCGGTGAGAGCGGGGCCGGTGAGGCGCTGATGGCGGTGTGAGCAGGGCGGTGATGGTGATGGCGGTGAGAGCGGGGCCGGTGAGGCGGTGACGGTGGTGAGAGCGGGGCCGGTGAGGCGGTGACGGTGGTGAGAGCGGGGCCGGTGAGGCGGTGACGGTGGTGAGAGCGGGGCCGGTGAGGCAGTGACGGTGGTGAGAGCGGGGCCGGTGAGGCGCTGACGGCGGTGTGAGCGGGGCGGTGATGGTGATGGCGGTGAGAGCGGGGCCGATGAGGCGCTGATGGCGGTGAGAGCGGGGCCGGTGAGGCGGTGACGGCG
>NC_063347.1:18967136-18989333 GCF_021869965.1 Rhincodon typus
GCGGGGCCGGTGATGGCAGCGAGAACAGGGCCGGTGAGGCGGTGATGGCGGTGAGAGTGGGGCAGGTGAGGCGGTGATGGCGGCGAGAGCAAGGCTGGTGAGGCAGTGAGAGCGGGGCCGGTGAGGCGGTGATGGTGGTGAGAGCGGGGCCGGTGATGGCGGTGAGAGCGGGGCCGGTGAGGCGCTGATGGCGGTGTGTGCGGGGCCGGTGAGGCGGTGTGTGAGGTGGTGAGGCGGTGATGGCGGTGAGAGTGGAGCCGGTGAGGCGGTGATGGTGGTGAGAGCGGGGCTGGTGAGGCGATGAGACCGGGGTCGGTGAGGCGCTGATGGCGGTGAGAGCGGGGCTGGTGAGGTGGTGATGGCGGTGAGAGTGGGGCTGGTGAGAGCGGGGATGGTGAGGCGGTGAGGGCGGGGCCGGTGATGGTGGTGAGAGCGGGGCCGGTGAGGCAGTGAGGGCGGTGAGAGCAGGGCCTGTGACGTGGTGAGAGCGGGGCTGGTGAGGCGGTGAGGGTGGTGAGAGCAGGGCCGGTGAGGTGGTGAGGGCGGGGCTGGTGAGGCGGTGACAGTAGTGAGAGTGGGGGCGGTGAGGCGGTCAGAGTGGGGGCGGTGAGAGCGGGGCCAGTGAGGCGATGACGATGGTGAAAGTGGGGCCAGTGAGGTGGTGAGAGCGGGGGCGGCGAGAGCGGGGCCGGGGGGGCGGTGAGGACGGGGCCGGTGAGGCGGTGAGGGCGGGGCCGGTGAGGCAGTGGGAGCGGGGCCGGTGAGGTGGTAGCATCCTGGGTGCCCTAGCGATTGGAGCGGCTCTTGCACCATTGTGGAAATGGTACTTGGGACTCTGAGATCTGAACTTTTCTTTTTTTCTTGCTTACCTTTTGTCTCTGTTAAAATTTTTTAATTCTGGTTTTTGTAACCAAGTAGGTGTCAGCGAATAGCGATTTTGTGCACTTTTCGACGTACTTATGTATTCCTATACTTAGTATGTGACAAATAAATAAATCTAAATCTAAATAAGATACTATCAAGTCAGATGACCAAAGTCTTAAGCAGACAGGTGTCTTTGAAGAGAAAAGGAAGATGGAGGGATGTAGCAGGGGAATTCTAGAACTTACATCCTCGGCAGCTGAATGGGTGGCCACCAATGGAGGAATGAATAAAACAAAGGGTACTCGAAAGGCCAGAATCAGATGAATACAGATCTGTGTAAGTTAAGACATGCGTAATTCATCTTGGACTCTTTGCCTGCAGGGCTTTTAACGAACATAATTTAACTTTATTCTTAGTTTTATCCTTTCTCCTCTTGTCACTGATATAAGGGCCATTACCTTCACTGCAGCCGTTATTAAGGATGATGTGCAAGCTTTTTACATTGCATTTCTCTTCGATCTGACAATACTGTTGCTGATGAGTGCAGCCACATTGCAGTAGGACCATCTTGGGGCATGGCAATTAATATTCATTCCATTGGTATCTGTTGTAGCGTATAGAAAGAACCTCTCATCACTGACTCAACAGCAGAGATCCCTGGCTTAGCCCTCCCTTGGAAACAATGGACCATATTCAACTGAATCCACACAAGGCGTGGTGGCACACAAGAGGAAAATGAGGGATAACCAAAATGCGATTGAGGCCATTCATCCCAGACTAGGGAACATATCACGTTAACCTGTCAACTAAGATCTGTTGTAGGAGATAATCCATTTATCCACTCGTTCTTGACTGAAGCCATTGAATGGGTAGCCAAACTAGACATCCACTTTATAATGGTTTTTCATCTTATGAAAGCAACACCTGTACATGCACTACACTTTCTGAACCACAACTGCAATATATATTAGTTTGTATCCAAAGAAAATTTGCAGCAATTCAAAAGAAATTCTGACAAGCCCACCCTAATTTCATTGCGTAAAGTGTGATAACTCAGTAAGTCCAACCAGAAAGGAACACACAGCTGAACAGCTTTCTCACCACCAAATCACTGTGAGTTTTTTAAAACTATTAATCGCCACCAGTAAATCACGTGTAGCCAATTCAAAATTTATACAATGCTCTTATGGGTAATGTAAACTGACTAAGTGAGGGATGGGTAGGGAGAGAGGGAAGGGACTAAATCAAAAAGGATTTGGAGGGTGAAATTAAACACTACATCCCCTGTGGTGCCCACCTCTCTCTAAAGACATCAAGTGCATTGATGCATACTGCGTGCTCCCTCTCCAAGGGCACCCAGGACAAACATAACTGCAAAAGAGGGGCAGATAGTCAGCAGATATGACCCCCCTCCAATGCTTGCTGCCTGGATCTGTTAATAGTTACCCTGGCCAGGCCCAGGAGCAGACCTACACGGAGGTCTTCTGATTTGCCGTCTGTGGGCCTGTTACATTATCTTTAAAATATATCTGGAAGTCTTATCTGAACGACTTTGCCACCACCAAATCACGGTGGCATTTTTAAAAATTTTTAACTATTAGCCACATGAGTAATCTGTGAAATGGGTCTGCTTTTTATTTTGAATCAGCTTGTTTAGAATTGTTATTGTCCATGTCTGGAGCAGGTGAGACTTGAACTTAAGTCTCTTGCTTAGAGGTAGGGATGCTACCACTGTACCACGTGAGCCTCTAAACAATCAGAAGTTAGACACTTCATCCATTAGACTATGAAAACCACCACTATAAGCATGACCTAAGTTGTGCACAGTCCACCTCAGAGATGCTAGGTCAGGGAATCGAACCCTGGTCTCCTGTGCGACAGGCAGGAATACTATCCACTGTATTAGTGAAGAGTTCTAAAACTTGACTCTGGTGGGATAAAGGGCTCAGGTGATGAGTTCCAGCTGGGCAGGCCGTTGCCTGTTACCAAGGGAACTCATACTCAACAAGCTCCACAGGGAGATTATTTAATGATTTCCCAGGGGCCTCACAGGGTTATCACATAAAGTTAGAAGCAAATCACAATTTTATTTTTCTGCTGACAACAGGTGTCAAAAATAAAGCTTCATGTGATTGGTAGAAATATTTTCCCACCCATCCCTGAGATGTCTACCCACTCCCCATAACATGGTTGGCAAGTAAGACTTCATTTAGCCCACCCACTCTGAGACTCGTTGAACCCCTCAACTAGCCAATTAAAAGCTTAATTCTGTTTATCCATGTGGGCAGTAGCAGGTACAATATAGTGGCTAACTCACATTTTCAAAATCTAAAGTGAAAATGGTGGGAAGGTAGGAGGGTACTTTCTCTTTGAAAGGTCCCATGTGCACATTGGTAGTACCCGACCCCTATCAAGACACCTTAATTTTTGACCATGACCCAGCCTCCAAAACCCAATCTCTCCTGTCCCAACTTTACTTAGTGTGGCATGCATGATACTTTTACCCAGGCACTCCCTTCTAGCACCCAGTACTTGCTACTGAAACTGCTCATTTTCCTCATTAAGGCTGCCCCATTATTTTTGAAGCTCATCAGTTTATGAGTCACTTTTCTGGGGGCTGTGGAGGATAGTGCATTTTCCTGTAAAGTTCAAACCAAGGGACTACAAATGAAAAGGACAGATTACCCTTACACTAAAATATTTTATATAGAGAAATCTTACACATATATTTCACAGATTGGTTGCAGGTCATTGTATTAAGTAACTGTATGAACAGTTAATATTTTTCTAACATTTCTAGAATGATATAATCCATATTGTAGATGGAAACCTATCCCAGATAAAATGTACATTACTGTACACATCTGTGTAAGTTGAATAGCAGAAGGATGGTAGAATATGGATATGCAAGTTCTCTGGTCGAATTTACAATGAATGGGCCCCTTAGCATGGTGAGGCATTCATATTGTGCCAATGCCAGCAATGACTATTCTGAGGAGCTAAATGAATTGTTGTGGTGATACCATGTTCATTCAAATTGAGATCTGGCTCATAGAACTAAGTCCTTGTACTTGGAGATATGAGGGTAGTGAAAGTGCAGAAATTCAATTTCATATTGCTATTGAATAGTGTATACACAAAAACAATTCTATATGCTGGTATGTGGTATTTTAAAACAGTTCTGAAATAACTAATCAAAGAATGGTTGATAGCCCTGACAAAGTACTACCAGACTGAATCTGGTAATGGTGGGGCTGATGTATGGAGAGACCCTGGATCCATTTACTAGAGTTTAGAAGAATGGGTTCGATTCCAGCTTTGGGCGACTGTCCCTGTGGAATTTGCCTGTTCTCCCCCTGTCTGCGTAGGTTTCCACCGGATGCCCTGGTTTCCTCCCACAGTCCAAAGATGTGCAGGTTAGGTGGATTAGTCATGGTAAATGCAGGGTTATGGGGATAGGGTTGGGGGGTTTGGGTCTGGATGGGTTGCTGTTTGGAGGGTTAGTGCAGACTCATAGGGCCAAATGGCCTCTTCCTGCTCTGTAGGGATTCTGTGATTCTATAAGCTACAACCAGACATTAGAGCAGAGTTTGGTGTTTCATATGGGAAGTGAAAAACATCTTCTTTACAATGAATTACAATTCAAACTTTTTCATAATTTTTAAACTTACTACTATAATTCGGGACTTTGTAGAATCATTTCAAGCCTTAAATCAATTTGCTTATTTTGTATACCAGCCACGCTATGCAGTGCCAGTGGACTTCGGATTCACTATTGGTGTTCAACCAGTTTGCATTGGGTTAACAACATCGTTGAATCATGCACCATTTGATATCAGATTAAAGAATGTAATTAGGATAATAAAAATTGCTGACAAACTCCTAATTATACTGTTAAGTCTTCCTTGATTGGAGAAACACACACTGCATTGGAGGGATTTGATTTTTTCCAGGGAGACTGATGGGTTAAGAAATCAAAGTGTTACTTCTAACTTCTGCTTGCCTTCAAAAATGAAGAATTGTGGAAGGCGTTTTCAAAAGGCTGTTATGTGCAAAGTGGCAACCAAACTATTCCAGTTCAGCAACAAGATAATTATCACAAGTTAAAAGAATGAGATGTTGTAATGATGATGCATGAAGATGCTAACAGTTGCACAGAGGTGAAAATATGTCAAGAGGGTTTCATTCAGAGCTAATGCAGTGGGGCATAACAAAGGTTCAAAGCCAGCCAACTGGTGAAGAGAAAGTAATTTCCTGACTGATCTACAAGATCCAAGGTGGAGACGTATTCATACAGATGATATTCTGTTGAAACTTACCCAAACATGTCTGTTATTAAATGTTTATAGCTACACCACTTTACAACTGTAAAGCCTGACATTAGTCAAGTTTATTTGTGTAGCTGAAAAGATTTGCAGATTGCCAGCTGTTTGTGCATTTCTGGCTCAAAGGAATGAGAGAAGATGCGCAGGAGTTGGTCAGATAGTCGTGCTGGCCTCTCTCACCATTCAGCAATGTTGTTGCTGAACAACTATCTCATCATTTTCCCACCTTATTCCCATTGCCTTTGATTTCTCTGGCCCCATGTCCATCTGCATTTCTCTCCTCTGCAACGGCATAACCTCCAGTTGACCCTGGATGAAGTGACTGTCTCTCTTTAAAGCACTGCTGACATTTTGAAATGTGACAGATGCTCTTGTATATTTTAGTAGTTGATTTCCTGTGGCACTACAACACATGGAAGTATAGCCCACCCTCCGAGCAGAGATGATATTTTATTTTACAATAACAGAAGCACCATGTTGCTCACAATGTGTTATTCTGATGTCAGTGTTTAAACTGACCTGTCTTTAAAGCCACAAAGACTAATTGCTGTAAGCGAACACAGCCGGAGATGTATCAGTTTTCAATCGTGGTTTGGTATGGATAATCTGTGATGTGTTGGTACTTAGGAATTTCTGGGCACTAAGTTAGAAGTAAGCGACTCTAAAGGACATTTTTGTGGCTCAAGTCTGAGTTATGTCATGCTTTTTGGAGGGATTTCTGCCATGAGGCGGAGGGAGTTTTTTTGCTGTATATTAACAAGCTCATCACATTAACGACCTCCCTATGGCACCCTTCATATCTAATCCTAGCACTGCCTCCAGCACATGTCATTCCCAGAACGGCTCGTCACTCAGCAGATAGCTGCTGAAAGATTGGTATCCTTTGCACCCATGCCATCTTTGAAAGGTTGCAGTGCACCCAGGCAAATATTGGCAGTCTGGCATTATCCCTCACCACCAGTATCATGGCACAGCGTGACAAAGTCACAAAGCGAGATAGGCCTTGCAAGACTTCCCATCCAATTCTGCCGCAGATCTCACTGTAGCCCATGTCACACAAAACCCTCTAAGATTATGCTGCATGTTTGTTTCTCTTTTCTCTTTTTTGGCTGATGGATTTGATGGAATTTTGGCTTTGAAAATGATAGATGCTAGAGAGGAAAGACAAAACCTATGAGTGTTATGACTTAGATAATATAACTATTCATGACCATATATTTTCATAAACGTTCTGTAATTGGAAGGACATGTGTGTCAATAAGCCTGCATTTGTTTTTGTTTCAACGTTAAAGACATTGTTGAAGATGTGAAGGCCATTTCAAATTTTAGCTATGGATTTGGCAGTAGATTGTATAGACTGTTATTAGGTCATTCCTACTCTCCAAAAAACAACACTAGATGCCAAAGTAGTTTTGAGAATCAACACTTCAGTACATTTTCATTGTGTCTATTTGCTGCTTTTGTTCTTTATCAGCCATATAAGTGCAATAATGTCACTGAGAGGCTCTGAGACAACTTGCACAGTGTGTCATTGTTTCATCTCATTGACCTTTCCCACAAACACATATTGTATAAAAACGGATGAAGCAGCACTCCCAGAAAGAAATGAATAACAAGCTTTTGAGCGGTTGCCTATACAGCTGATTATAATTTATGAGGTCATAACTGAAATGCAACTGAAGTGCAGATGATTGAAAGTAAACTGTTCAAAACATATTTCCAGTGTGAAGTTTCTGGACTAATTTTAAGATTGTATAATTTAGATTCTTTAATAATTGGAAATAGTACTGTCAAGCCTAGTAGATGAATAAAGCTATTGCAGATTTTAAAACTTTTTATAAAATGAACGCTGGTGACCAATAAGATTGTGGCTAAGGGGACAGTTGTCATTTGCAACTTTAATACAGATTATCAAGGCTCTAGAATCATAATGTGTGGGGATCTCCCCTTGAATGAGCTTGCCTCAACTTCAACCTTTGCTGAATTTGCGTATACCATGGTTCAAAGCTTACTCCAAAACACAAGACAGCAGATTCCCAGACTCTACATCTCTAGATTTGCAATGCAACAAAGGAACGCTGATGACCCGAGTTATCCACAAGTTAAGCATGAAAGACAAGTGTTTATCTGCTATTGAATATCACATGCCCTTGACCATGTGACTTAAACTGGTTCTCTGATAGTGAATGGCCACCATTTACCTTCTTTTGTATATCAATAGCTTTTATTCGTGTGAGTTCTCTGATACTGAAACTGATTTGGTCCAGAGCTCAAAAAACCTGGGACTGGTTTGCAGAATATTACTGAAAAGGCAACAGCTGCAGAGGAAGACTCTGCCACTCAGCCTTTTAAGAACCAATAGGCTTGAAAGTCTTTCAAACAAATCGTTCCAGCCTGATACAAAAGTTGCAAGTTTGCTTTTAAAGAAATTGGACCTCCTGACAAGACCCTAATGCCATGACATACTGAACATTTTTTTTTACTCTTCACAATTGATACCTAACCCCCAGCCATCTGGAATCATCCAACTTGAGTAGAAAAATTTCCTTCTTCACTGAACTCTCACTGACATATGAACGTGAACTATCCTTTTTGTTTATATATGTAGAAGTGTACTATCTTCTTTAATTGTATCTTTTTTGAGTGTGTAGTGCATGAATAATGTGGCATTCAAATAATTCTCTTTGTTGAAACCCACAAAAATGCACTGCTGATACTTTAAAAAATCTGACCACACACCTTTTGTTACAACCAGGTGAGGGTTATCAGTTCACCTCTTCTTACCCCGTCTAAATTAGTTGAAACAACTCTTCTAAGTTTTTTTTTCTAGCTCTTCACAATCAAGCTTCAAATAAAACATAATTAACTAGACCAAAATGAAGGAAGCAAATTACAAGATTTTTTTTAGTGAAAGAAAGAGGGAAAAGAAACAAGCTACATCAAATGCAATACATTTCCATAGTAATAAGCTTGAAAAGAAGTGATGGGTGGGTATCTAGCACATACAGGAAAGTAAAGATAATCATAGTTTACAGTTCTTGGAGCCTTTGAGTTGTGAGAATGACCTGAGTCCTGTCACACATCACGAGGGTTGTGCTCTGGAAATCAAGCCACACGCTATTCGTGGAGTCATCACAAAAGTTAAAGATTTTCTAAAAGTAATTTCCAAATTATCTGTTGTTTTAGACACAGGTTGACAGAAGGTACAGACTAGGTTTCTGTACGGAACAAGAATGACCACTTATAACAAATAAATAGATTCTAGCTCCAGTTAAACAACTATGAACTGTTGACATATAACTCTACTATATAAAACTAATTTATTACAAATGCCTGCACATGCACAAATAGACACAGATATATACAAACAAAAAAATAGTGTTATGGGTGGTGAGAAGAACTGGGAAGACATTTCAACAGTCCTTGGCCACAACGTTTGCTTTTCCTTTTGCTTGTCAGGACTAGATGTTCATTAGTCTGTGTCTCGCTCTCTCGCTCTCGCTCTTTTGCAGGAGACAGAATGCATCTGTATCACAATTATTAAAGTTTATGATTGACTGGTGAAAAGCAATGCTTATAGTGACTGGTAAGATGAAATAAACTGGTTTTCCTCAGGGTTTTAGTGTCCTTTATTTTGAGAAAAGGACACCACCTCCCTCTCTGCAATTCCAAAGGCTTCTGACTATATCATTCGTACCCACAAGCTGCTTGGGAGCCAATTACATTGTTGTTGCCACACAGAAGGCCTTTGTTATTAACAACTTCACAGACAAATCAACTACTCGCTGCCAGTAGAAACTCCTTTTGTACATGCCCTCTGGTACCAGTACATCAGCAACTGAGCTTCCCCCATTGCTTGAACAAACAACAGTTTAAATAACGCTTCCAATAGGTGCTAATTATTTGCTTTTAAAAGTCCGACAATCTCTTTCACAGTTCTTGATTTTTAAAACCATTCATTTCCCATTTCAGTCCACAATCAAAATTTAAAAAGTACAATCAGTACAGACCTAACTGTTTAGCTCAATACAGTGTGGAGCTGGAGGAGCATAGCAGGTCAGGCAGCATCAGAGGAGCAGGACAGTTGATGTTTCGGGCCTAGACCCTTCAGGATCAGAACAGTGTCCTCATGAAGGGTCTAGGCCTGAAACTGTTCTGCTTCTCTGATTCTGCCTGGCCTGCTGTGTTTAGCTCCACACTGTATTGACTGTGACTCCAGCATCTGCAATTCTTGCTATTTCCAACTGTTTAGCTGTTAACTTACTTCTTTGGCAGTGGTAAAGTTTGCAGGTAATCTCGAGCTCTCAATGAATGTTTATTTTTCCAACTTGATTTTTCACTGGCCGCGGACTT
The DNA here is from genome assembly GCF_021869965.1 of Rhincodon typus. Classification (NCBI taxonomy): domain Eukaryota; kingdom Metazoa; phylum Chordata; class Chondrichthyes; order Orectolobiformes; family Rhincodontidae; genus Rhincodon; species Rhincodon typus. The sequence goes on from NC_063347.1 coordinate 18,976,679, forward strand.
CAAGGTTGAGACACACAGAGAGAGAGAGGGAGGGAGGCTTCTAGCTTCTTGTTATCAATTCATTTTTCTTTATTTCTGTATACTGCTCCAAAGGTGTTACCTAAAATACTCCTCATTTGTGGATTCCTGTGTCTGGCATCATTGATTCTTCAAACTGGAGGGTCCACAGGCATCTTTTTCAGAATGCGTAACCTCTAGAAAGGTGTAAATTAACCGGGAGACATCTTTTCTGAGATTGTAGGAACTGCAGATGCTGGAGAATCTGAGATAACAAGGTGTAGAGCTGGACGAACACAGCAGTCCAAGCAGCATCAGAATGCAGGAAAGCTGACGTTTCGGGCCTAGACCCTTCTTCACAAATGGGGGAGGGGAAGGGGATTCTGAAATAAACAGGGAGAGAGGGGGAGGTGGATAGAAGATGGATAAAGGAGAAGATAGGTGGAGAGGAGACAAACAGGTCAAAGAGGCAGGGGTGGAGCCAGTAAAGGTGAGTGTAGGTGGGGAGTTAGGGAGGGGATAGGTCAGTCCAGGGAGGACGGACAGGTCAAGAGGGCAGTATGAGGCTAGTAGGTAGGAGATGGGGTTGGGGCTTGAGGTGGGAGGAGGGGATAGGTGGGAGGAAGGACAGGTTAGGGAGGCGGGGACAAGCTGGGCTGGTTTTGGGATGCGGTTGGGGGAGGGGAGATTTTGAAACTTGTGAAGTCCACATTGATACCATTGGGCTGCAGGGTTCCCGAGTGAAATGAGGTGCTGTTCCTGCAGCCTTCGGGTGGCATCGTTGTGGCACTGCAGGAGGCCCAGGATGGACATGTCGTCAAAGGAGTGGGAGGGGGAGTTGAAATGGTTCGCGACTGGGAGGTGCAGTTGTTTAGTGCGAATCGAGCATAGGTGTTCCACAAAGCGGTCCCCAAGCCTCCGTTTGGTTTCCCCGATGTAGAGGAGGCCACATCTGGAACAGCGGATACAGTATACCACATTAGCAGGTGAACATCTGCTTGATGTGGAAAGTCTTCTTGGGGCCTGGGATGGGGATGAGGGGGGAGGTGTAGGGGCAGGTGTAGAACTTCCTGCGGTTGCAGGGAAAAGTGCCGGGTGTGGTGGGACTGAGGGGAGTGTGGAGCAGACAAGGGAGTCCCGGAGTGAGTGTTCCCTCTGGAAAGCAGATAAGGTTGGGGAGGGAAAAATGTCTTTGGTGATGGGGTCAGATTGCAGATAGCGGAAGTGTCAGAGGATAATGCGTTGGATCCGGAGGTTGGTGGGGTGCTACGTGAGGACGAGGGGGATTCTGTTTTGGTTGTTATTGCGGGGAGGGATGAGTTGCGGGAAATGCGGGAGACACGATCGAGGGCGTTCTCGACCACAGTGGGGGAAGTTGCGGTCCTTGAAAAACGAGGACATCTGAGATGTTCGGGAGTGGAATGCCTCATCCTGGGAGCAGATGCGGCAGAGGCGAAGGCATTGGGAATAGGGGATGGCATTTTTGCAGGAAGGTGGGTGGGAGGAGGTGTATTCTAGGTAGCTGTGGGAGTCGGTAGGCTTGAAATGGACTTCGGTTTCCAGGTGGTTGCCAGAGATGGAAACAGAGAGGTGCAGGAAGGAGAGAGAGGTATCAGAGATGGTCCAGGTGAACTTAAGGTTGGGGTGGAAGGTGTTGGTGAAGTGGATGAACTGTTCAAGCTCCTCGTTGGGAGTACGAGGCGGCGCCGATACAGTCATCAATGTAATGGAGGAAGAGGTGGGGTTTAGGGCCAGTGTAGGTACGGAAGAGGGATTGTTCCACGTAACCTACGAAGAGACAGGCATAGCTTGGGCCCACGCCGGTACCCATGGCCATCCTCTTTGTTTGTAGGAAGTGGGAGGAATTGAAAGAGAAGTTAAGGGTGAGGACGAGTTCAGCTGAGTGGATGAGGGTGTCAGTGGAGGGGGACTGGTCGGGCCTGTAGGACAGGAAGAAGCAGAGGGCCTTTAGACCATCTGCATGGGGAATGCAAGTGTATAGAGACTGGATGCCCATGGGCATCCTTCCCAAAATCCACAAACCTGAATGCCCTGGTCAACCCATTGTCTCCGCCTGCTCCTGCCCCACCGAACTTATCTCTACTTATCTCTTCTCCATTTTCTCCCCCTTGGGCCAGCAACTCCCCACTTACGTCCGTGACACCACCCACGCACTCCACCTCCTCCAAAATTTCCGATTCCCTGGTCCCCAACACCTCATCTTTACCATGGACGTCCAGTCCCTATACACTTGCATTCCCCATGCAGATGTCCTAAAGGCCCTCAGCTTCTTCCTGTCCCGCAGGCCCGACCAGTCCCCTTCCACTGACACCCTCATCCGCTTAGCTGAACTCGTCCTCACCCTTAACAACTTCTCTTTCAATTCTTCCTACTTCTTACAGCCAAAGGGGGTGGCCATGGGTACCCGCATGGGCCCAAACTATGCCTGCCGCTTTGTAGGTTATGTGGAACAATCCCTCTTCTGTAATTACACTGGCCCTAGAAGACCTTCCACATCAAGCAGATGTTCACTTGCACATCTCTAATGTGGTATACTGTATCTGCTGTTCCAGATGTGGCCTCCTCTACATCGGGGAAACCAAGCGGAGGCTTGGGGACCGCTTTGCAGAACACCTATGCTCGGTTCGCAACAAACAACTGCACCTCCCAGTCGCGAACCATTTCAACTCCCCCCCATCCCACTTCTTAGACGACATGTCTATCCTGGGCCTCCTGCAGTGCCACAACGATGCCACCCAAAGGTTGCAGGAACAGCACCTCATTTCACTTGGGAACTCTGCAGCCCAATGGTATCAATGTGGACTTCACAAGCTTCAAAATCTCCCCTCCCCCTACCGCATCCCAAAACCAGCCCAACTTGTCCCCACCTCCCTAACCTGTCCTTCCTCCCACCTATCCCCTTCTCCCACCTCAAGCCCCACCCCCCTCTCCTACCTACTAGCCTCATACTGCCCTCTTGACCTGTCCGTCCTCCCTGGACTGACCTATCCCCTCCCTACCTCCCCACCTACACTCACCTTTACTGGCTCCATCCCCGCCTCTTTGACCTGTCTGTCTCCTCTCCACCTATCTTCTCCTTTATCCATCTTCTACTCACCTCCCCCTCTCTCCCTATTTATTTCAGAATCCCCTTCCCCTCCCCCATTTCTGAAGAAGGGTCGAGGCCCGAAATGTCAGCTTTCCTGCTCCTCTGATGCTGTTTGGCCTGCTGTGTTCATCTTGTTATGCTCTGCACCCCAGAGAACTGAATGCACCTTTCTGTCATGGGCCTCATTGATAAAAGCTTCCATACCTCCAGTGAAGAAAGCATCTGAGAGGGAGAAAACTGTAGCCATAGTTCATCTCTGCCTGACTGCAAACCTGCTTAAATGGACTAATGTACATTTGACACAGCCAGCACTGAGCATTTCCATTAGCTGGCTGGGCATCCCTCTTTCCAATCGACTGTCATTTTTAAGGTCACACAAGCTTAATATTGTGTGCTGCACTTGCCTTTGTCAAGACCTGTCATTGATCTTGTTTCAATGCAGCCGTGTTATGGGAGACAATCCCATGGTTGCTGACATCTTGGTTTGGTGAGCAGGTCACCCCATCCCATAAGAACATAAGAGCTAGGAGCAGGAGTAGGCCGTCCAGCCCTTCGAGCCTACTCCGCCATTCAATAAGATCTTGGCTGATCTTTTCGTGGACTCAGATCCACTTACCCGCATTCTCACCGTATCCCTTAATTCCTTTATTGTTCAAAAAAAAATCTACCTTATCTTTAAAAACGTTTACTGAAGTAGCGTCAACTACTCCACTGGGCAAGGAATTCCATAGATTAACAACCCTCTGGGTGAAGAAGTTCCTTCTCAATTCAGTCCTAAATCTGCTCCCTCTAATCTTGAGGCTATGCCCTCTTGTCCTAGTTTCACCTGCCAGTGGAAACATCCTCTCTACTTCTATCTTATCTATTCCCTTCATAATTTTATATGTTTCTATAAGATCCCCCCTCAATCTTTTGAATTCCAATGAATATAATCCCAATCTACTCAGTCTGTCCTCGTAAGCCAACCCCTCAACTCCGGAATCAACCTAGTGAACCTCCTTTGCACCCCATCCAGTGCCAGTACATCCTTTCTCAAGTAAGGAGACCAAAACTGCACACAGTACTCCAGGTGTGGCCTCACCAGCACCTTGTAAAGCTGCAACATAACCTCTCTGCTTTTAATCTCAATCCCTTTAGCAATGAAGGACAAAATTCCATTTGCCTTCCTAATTACTTGTTGTACCTGCAAACCTACCTTCTGTGATTCATGCACAAGGACACCCAGGTCCCTCTGCATAGCAGCATGCTGCAACTTTTTACCATTCAAGTAATAATCCTTTTTACTATTACTCCTCCAAAATGTATGACTTCACATTTATTCACATTGTATTCCATCTGCCAGACCTTTACCCACTCACTCAATGTATCTATGTTCCTCTGCAAAGTTTCACAGTCCTCTGCACACTTTGCTCTGCCACTCATCTTAGTGTCATCTGCAAACTTTGACACCCTACACGTGGTCCCCAACTCCAAATCATTGATATAAATTGTAAATAATTGCGGTCCCAACACCGATCCCTGAGGCACACCACTAGTCACTGACTGCCAGCTAGAATAGCACTCATTTATCCCCACTCTTTGCTTCCTGTTAGTCAACCAATCCTCTATCCATGCTAATACTTTACCCTTAATGCCATTCATCCTTATCTTATGCCATAGCCTCTTGTGCGGCACCTTGTTGAAGGCCTTTTGGAAATCTAGGTACACCACATCCACTGGGTCCCCATTGTCCACCTTGCTCGTAATCTCTTCATAGAATTACTTCCTCCATCCTGAGGAAGTAGGAAATCCCTGTGTGCCCTTACAACCTGCAGAAGTTAGTAAATCATGGCAAGTCTGTCCTTGTGGCCCCATGTCATTCGCTCTTGGTCCTAATTGTGAAATTAGGTCATTGCCAAGAAAATCCTAGCCCATTTATTCTAGTAAGTGCATTGCATTATAACCAATGTTCAACCATCCCAGTCGAATACTTGCATTAACCACAAAATCAGGATAAATGTGTTCACACTGACATAATAACATTCTGGACAAATGCTGATTCATTTGTTCCAATGATGTTTTTTACCTGAGGTCTGTACTGATCTCGTTGCAATATTACCTACATTAGCTGCTTTTCTAGAAATTAATCATCTTCAAACATTTATGACTAAGATAAAGCAGTAAAAAATTTTAAAAGGTCAAAATGAGAAGAGAATCCACAAATTGAATTTTCCAACCTGAGTTTTGATTAAAAAAAAGGGTTCCTTTGAATTGTTTGCTGAAAGCATGGATGAAGTATAAGTGTTTTATTGGAAAGCAATAATTCATTTCATTGTCCTGGGCAGTATTTTCACTGCTGAATCAATTGATTATTCACTGAAGCCAAAGCACAGATTATATGGACCTAACTTAGCAACCATTTCTTTCCTGCTCACTGACATTTTGTCAGCAATAATCAATGCATTTAATCAAAACCATTTATTCGTTGATCCACTATTTGTTACTAATAGACTGAAATTGTGTGCTATTCTTCCTAGAATTGTATCTCGTTCTTGAACTCTTTTTGATTTGATTTTCCACTGTTTCTGTCACCACAGATGCCTCTTACATACTTAGAATAGAATTATTACAGCACAGAAGGATGCCATCAAGCCCATCATGTCCATGCTAGCCTACTGCAGGAGTCACTCAGTGAATTCCAGTCCCCTGGCTATCTACTGTAGTGTTATAAGTTCTTTATCTTCTGATAATGATATAATCCCCTTTTTGAAAACCCTGATTCAGTTTGTCTCCTCTACACTCTCTGGCAGTCTATTCCAGATCCTCATCGCTTGCTATGTAAAAGCATTTCAACTTTAATTCCTTTTCTATTCACCTTAAGTTAGTATCACTCAGTTCATGGTCTTTCCACCAATGTCTCTAGCTATTCTGTCCAGTCAACACATGATTTTGAACATGTCTATCAAATCTCCTTGTGACGTTCTCTTTTGGAAGAAGAACAACCCCACTTTCTCCAATCTATCCGTGTAACTGAAGATAAGTTCGGAGAAGACATGAGGCATAAAAAGAGGGAAACTAGAGAGCAATGTGAGTTCACAACTTGGGCATGGAAGAATTTGAGAGGAAGTTTAGCCAGTAGGGCTAGGGGAAGGAAGTGAACTGATGACAACAGCTGATCAGATGATTTCAATCTTACTGACAAGTCATAAACTCTTCACACTTGTTGGAAGTAAGGGTGGAAGAGTCAGGTAAGACGATACCTTGTAATAGAGAAAAAATGTGGTAAGCTTTGTTTTTCTAGAAAGATTCTGGAATAACAAATGGTTCTGGAAGATAAAGGCAAGCCCTGATATTGCTTCATGTGATCTGACCGAGCGAAATCGTTGTCTGCAATTTCCATTCAAGTCTGTGTCCCTTAGATTTAAGGGAGTGAAGATAAGGGTTGTCCTGGAAAATGAACAGGGTGGGAAAAAAAGGTAGTCATTTTCATGGGGATGATGGCATCGAATGAGGAGGTGAGACCTTGATTGATCAAATCAGCTGCAAAATTTCATAATAAGGAGACGGCCAGAGACTGGAGAGTCAGGATGATGGTAAATATACAACGTTAAAACTTTGGTTGAGCCCTTATTTTGGGCATTAGAAATTGCACTTATTAAGAAAATAATGACTGTTTGAAAAAATAATGTCAGAAAGCATTCTGAATAATTTACAGGAATCTTGGGCCATAATTGAGCAATCACGGTGAGACACATTCTACCTACTAAGTGGAAACTATCATATGTCACACGGTGTGACACTTTTTACATTAATAAGACCCATTATAGTGTCTCCTCTAGGAATACCAAACCTTGTAAGTACTTCTAATGAGCTTTCAGTGAAAGGTGCAACCACATACAAAATTGAAAACACAATTGTCAGGTGGAGCGTGGTTTCCTGCATCATCCAAAAATAGATGCATTCTGCAAAAACAGAATGAAGACTAAGTCATCAAAATTTCATGTCGTTGAAATATATTTTCTGAAAACATTGTGTTGTCTTCAGGAACTTAAGAACAAGAAGAGGCCATTCAGCCCCTTGAGTTTGTTCTGTTTTTCTTAATTCACCTACTGTAATGCCACTTGCCCACATGACCTATACTCCTAGATGTCATTGGTATCTAGGAATCTACCCCACCTCTTGTTTGAACATATTCAATGATGACCTTCCCCTGGGGAATAGAGAATTCCAAAGATTTGCTACAGTCTGAGTGAAGAAATTCCATCTAATCTCAGTCCTAAATGGCTTGCCCCTAATTCTGAGACTGCTTATACTGATTCAAGTCACTCCAGCCACGGAAAACGTCCTCTTGCATCCACCCTGCAGGAATATTGTAAACGTCAATGGATTTATCTCTCATTCTTCCCAACTCCAGAGATATGAGGTCCAGTTATTTCAATTTCTCCTCTTACACTAATCCTGCCATCCCAGGAATTAACCTGATGAACCTCTGCTGCACAGTCTCTATGGCAAGTACATCCTTCCTTAGGTAAGAGGGTCAAAAACTGTATGCATTTCTCTAGGTGCAGTCTCATCAAGCTTCAATGCAATTGAAGCAAGACATCTTTACCTATGTACTCAAATAATCAGTAAAAACCAAGATAATATTGTATTTTAAAATTGCTTTTTAAATCACTGTGTTAATTTACAGTGACTAAGAGCAAGGATATCCAGGTCCCTTTCAATAGCAACAATTCCCAATCTCTCACCCTTTCAGAAATACTCAAGTTGGAGGAACAGAAGTACAAAATAGATAACCTCACACTCATCTACATTATATTCCATTTGCCATGTTCTTGCTCTCTCATTCAGTCTTTACAAATTCCCTTGAAGCTGTTTTGCATTTTGTTACAACTCACATTCTCACCTAGTTTCATGTCAATTGTAAACTTGGAAATATTACATTTGGTCTTCATATCCAACCTATTGATGAAGCTTGTGAACAGCTATGTCTCAAACACTTACCTTTGCAGTACCACATTAGTCACATGAGAATAGCCCCTTTATTCCTATTGTGAACCAATCCTCAATTCATGTCAGTATGTTGTCCCCTAATACGTGCACTTGTGTGAGTCTTTGAATTGTATCCTGTCCTCTTCCCACCCAATCTCCATTCCCAGCAGTTCAGAATTTGCTGGCATTGAGCATTGGAATAGTTTTTTTTTCTCTTTGTGGCTGTTGTTTAATAGTCATAATAGAGGTCTTTCTACCTATTGGTGGCAACACCATTTTTTTGAAGACAGGAAAGTAGGAGTGAAATCCTGCTATATTCAAGAAAAATGTGAATCAAAACTTGAGAAAAGATGGTTCATTTTGCTTCAGGTAGAAAACTTAACGTATATGAATTCTTGAGATGAAGGAATTTGAATAAGGAAAGTTTGGGCAGGCTGACCCTCTTTTTAATGGAGTGCAGAAGAACAAAAGCTGATTTTATTGAAACGCAAGATCCTGAGGACACTTGACTGGGTGAATGATGAAAGGATATTTTCTCTTGTAGAAGAGACTAGAAGTAGGGGACATATTTAAAATAAGGGCTCTCCCATTGAAGATAGCGGTGAGGAGATTTTCTTCCTCTCAGAGGGTTGTTAGTGAAATTGTCTTCCCGAGAGGGCAGCTGAGGCTGGATTATTAAATATCTTTAGGTAGATTTCGAACTGACAGGGGAGTCCAAGGATATACTTGGTAAACAGGAAGGTAGAGGCCACAATCAGACCAGCAATGATCTTGTCAAATGATGAATTAGTCTCTAAGGACCGAATGGCCTATTCCTGCTCCTGATTTATAAGTCTTTATCTTTCCAGGTGGCTATTTGTACCTGCTGCTCTGCAATCTTATTTACCAGCTTCAATCATTTATTTACAAGTGCTGTGTAAACCTAATTTAGGTCTTAGGTGTTCCTGCTTTGTCTGATCCCACCTGATACCTTACAATTTCTTATTCTCATGCTATCTGACTCCCCAGTTATTTGTGCATCTATATTAGAGCCATTCCAATGGTACAAGGAAGGAATAGGTAAATATTTTGAGGAGGTTAGGAAAAGTGAAAGCTTAGACATTCAGGTTTGACTTGAAAAATGCCACCCTGTGCCTTTCATCCAACTATGTTGTCAACGAGATCAGTCCTTTCTGATACCTGTTTTGTTACGCTTAATCAGAGTAATTTAATATCTATTTAGAATCATTGCATGTATCAGATAGATATGCATTAGCAGTGGCAAGTTTAACCTCTGGGTGGATTGTACTTCATCTTTAGATGCAACACACACCATAGTAAATCATCTTACAGCTGCTTTGGCCTCAAAAACATCTCAATGTGTCTCCTTCAAACATGTTGCATATCTTTTCACCCTGAACAGTTGTGTAGATTGGTAACATGATCTCACTAGATTACCCAAACTCCAGTTGCTATTGTTGAAATCATGGCATTGTTGTGTAAGATTGCAAAGATTTATGTAATAAACCATAAGAATGGATTTTAAAATGAAAAATTAAATATTTAGATTGCTTTCTTGCTTGTCAAGGTGTGGGTTGACGATATTAATGTCAGCATCAAGCATACCCAGCTCAGGTTTAGTATAGCATATTTGCAGACTAAAGTTGCTGTGATAACATGGAGGATCACCTCCATCTTGATCATTGCAGCAGTTCTTTTTCATTTCTTATGCGAGTTGCTCTGTGGTCTTTCCAAACAAGATTGCTAATTCAACAATTACAGTGTTAGCAGATGGGAGTTCACACTACGTTCTCAATTGTCACAACCTATCTCAAAACAGGTACAGAAGAGTTGACCGCACCAAGCAGGCAATGTCATATTTTACAGAAGGTGCAGCCTTATGATGCCATCGCGATGGTGGAATTTTAACTGCTGAAATTGTGATGGCTGCACAGGTCCAACCCCAACAACTCATACAATCACACAAGTTACTGAATAAGACAAACTCAGGACCGAAGTTATTTGTTCTAAGGTTTCCTACAGGCTTCAGTGAAAAAAAGAAGCTCCTTGAATTCTAAAAAGAGTTCTTGGACATCTTCATTCCTTCTAGTCCCACAAACTCTGGGAAATTTATTGCCATGAGCCCTAACTTCATTCCAAGAACTGTTCCTTCAGTTCCATGATGCTCTCAGGCCACCTACACCATTTCTGCTTCAGCTCTCCAGCCTGCCTTTGTTCTCACTTGTTTGGACAGAAGGCCTTTATTGGACTATTCAAATGAGGCCCAGGAGGTAAAATAGTCAGGCACACAATAACTTGATGCTGGGACAATGGGTCTAATGCTTCCTGACCATGTGCAGGGATCTACATTCAATACTGAAGTGTGTAAGTGCTGCTGTCTACACCAATTGGTGGACTTACCCCTGACCTCATGGCAAAGTTTTGGGATGGACACATCTTAACACTTTACCTTTTGTATATCTTCCTGATGGATCTCTGGTGCCATATTGTTCATGTTCAGAACACTGGCTGTCTCTTTTGTAGACAAGAAAGTGGCCACAAGGACAGCAGGATAAATTGGTTTTTTTCCAGTTTTCAGCAGTTTTTATTCTTGCTGAGGGCAGGAATTTAATATTGGAAAGCTAATATTCTAATTTTCAGGCAGCTAACATCCAGCTTTCCTCTTGAGGAATTTAATAAAATAAACTGAATAAGGAAATCTGCCAATAGTATGTCTGAAGGATTTATCCATGGGTCGAGGTAGCCATTGTATAGAAGATCTGAACTTTCATCATATTAAATCTCTGGGCTTACAGAGCTGTTCGTAGTTTACACAGCGACTGACATGTCCATTTTGCTGATGAATGTCTTGTTAATGCATCTGCTCCCAGGAGCATACTGTATGATTGTTTGCTGTGCATTTGAATCTAGCGAGGAAAGCCCTCGCATGCTTTCCTATTTTTGTTTCACTTTTCAGTGCTTCTATATTTTGGTGCATAATTCCTTTTTCTAAAAGTTATCTCAGTTGGATGTTTTTGCAATTGGGTAAACAGTTACTATGGGACAGAATCACATCGGGGTCTGAGTGATGTAGGCTATGGTCAGGTTCATGGCAGATGAGGACCAGAATCTGTGAGGCCTATGTCAATGCCAGGAGCATCTTAGTCCAGCGTTTATGCTTTTGCTGAGCAGTGAGGCAGGTTTCTCATGAGTCAGCAGCAAGTTGCAAAATTAAGAGAGAATGTAGCTTGTTAAACACCTTCATTAAAGCTGAACTCACTTCATTACTATTCAGCTTCCTTTCTTACCAAACGTGCCAAAGAAGCTAGACCTCAGGAAACCTCTATGACCATCAGAGTACCTGGCAACTTCATCCTGCTGCATGCTTCAAAAGACTGCCAAGTGACTCAGGATCAAACAGCATCTCAGGGCACAATCCACAGGCACCATCTGCAAGTACTTCTCGTCCACAGACATCGGCCTCTGGCATTTGCCCACACCTCACAACGATCATGGCACCTCTGCAATTCACTTGGATTGCAGGAAGCTCAGGGAGTGGGTCACATTCAGTCCTGTGGATCTAACGCAACCAGTCCAGGCAGGTAGGAGTAGTATGGTCAGGGGGTGTACAGCTGTCAGTCAGGGGTCTGGGCACTTCTCATCTCGGGCTGTCCAGTTAGGCCACTCAAGGTGAGTGGGACATGGTCAGCCTATCATTCAAGCACTGTACATGTTGCTACATAGCAGTGTGCTACATCAATCTCACACTAGCACCATGAGCCAACAGTGTCTGCAGCAAATACATTGCATGTGCAGCAAGCAGGCGGCCATGTCTTAAAGTCTTAGAGAAATAGTTCGCATGAATATATATCAACAAAGTTGCATTTTTTATTAAAAGTGAAGGATCCTACTCCATCAGGGTCCTGCTGGTTTTCTATCACAGGCAGTAGGTCTGTGCTTGCTGTCTCCATGGATCTGTGCCACCTTTATATCATTCAGGCTGGCAAGTCACCTACAGGTTATTGGCTGATTCTGTTTATTGCTCCTGCTTTGTGGGTTATGAATGACATCAGCACCCTACGCCCATCAGCTGAGGTGGTCTATAATGAGAGCCCAGCCACCACGGTCAGCATCATTGAGCATTCTCGTCTATTTTCTGGACCATCCATCAAACATGTAGAGCACTGTCTTGAGCAGGTATCAGAATTTGTCTTTGTCTGCTTCTCCATATCTTTGCCATCATGAAGGTCCTGCCTTTTCTAAGGCATAACCTGACCAGCAACAAATGTAGGAGCAGGAAGAAGAGAGACCACTGCATCTAGTGGCCAAAACTCAGAGTGACTCGCTCTTCAAAGGAATGCTGCACAACCCAGCTATCCCCAAATACTAACAAGCACACAACCCTACTGCCAATTGTTCTATCTCCATCTAGTTGCTTTTTTTTTTCTAAACAACCTGATGGAATTTGTCATTACAGGCATTAACACCAAATCTGGAGCAAACACAATTCATAAAACCAAGGTACAGGGCTGGATGAACACAGCAGGCCAAGCAGCATCATAGGAGCAGAAAGGCTGACGTTTCGGGCCTGGACCCTTC